>NC_081409.1:873251093-873434095 GCF_030272615.1 Cryptomeria japonica | reverse complement strand
ATCCTTGTTCCCCTTGGATTTGGATCTAGTGGATTCAAGTTCCTCTTTTGAATGTAAATTTTCTCTCAAGTGAAAATCATCCTAGTGACTTCCTTTCTCTCTCCTAGGTGGGGAGTCACTAGGGTTCAATTTTCCACTTTACACCCCCATGGCTAATGGTTGTAAGTATGAAATTTTGAGTTTACATAGCCATGATGTTTGAAGTGAAATTAGGAATGCTAGTTATTGAAGTGGTCAAAGGAATATAATGATTGATTTGTGTAGAAGGTTATGAATAACCTAAGTTTTCAGAACAACTCTTTAGAGGCATGACATTAGAATCAACAATATGAGGAATGCCATGCAATATATCAATTCCATTCTTATCACTTTGAATCATGTGCTTTAGACCTTCAATTAATGGAAGAGCTTCACTATTAGGATATTCTTGGGACATCCATTGTTGGAAGTTGTCAAATTGATTGTCCAATTTTGAAAGTTGATCTATGGAAACTCTAGTCAAAGGTTCTTCCTCATCATTGGAATCATCAATTGGGTAAATAGGGATGCTATTAGGATGGGAAGAATTAGCATTATCCTCATTGAAGAAATCATCCAAATTAGGCTCCATCTCTTTGGAAATTAAACCTTGGGAAGCCTTAATTATAATGCTTTGTCTAACGAGTATAGTATAGGTAGGACTAATAGTGGTAAAACTCATGCACTAGAGGGAAAATTTGAATTTTGAATTTTGGGAACAAAGTTTGCAAAATTGAATAATGCAAAATTCAAGAGAATTATGATTATACAATTTGAACTTTTTTGAAGGAAGAAATGACACAATTTCTAAAATAATCTATGATGAATGAAAATAATTTAAAATTTTAAAATTAGGGCCAATGGGATACCACTTAATTTAAAAATTAAAATTGACAAAATCAGAATTTTTAAAATCAGGGCAGATTATAATTAACCACCAAATTTCAAATTTTTCCTTGAAAGTTGTGATGTTGAAATTGGGAAGTATTATTGATTTTAGAGGGATCAAAATTTGACAAGATCAACCAATTTTTTGGATTTAAGCAATTAAATACAGTCATAACAGTCTCCTGAAATTTTGGGAAAAAAACCAAGGACGAGGTTGAAAGTGCACCTAGCCCGCCCAACTTTTTTAGATATTTTGAGGGATGAAAGTTACGCTAACTTTCAAGCTAATACCCAAAAATTGGTTAATTTTATGAATTTTAGATAGGCAAAATTAAAGTTTGAATGTCAAAATAGGACCCTATTAGGGTTTTGAAAAAGATAAGAAATTGAATGGTAAATTTGAAAAAGGTCAAACCTAATAGATAGGGCCACCTTGAATAATGTTTAGAAAACTGAAATTGATTGAAATTTGCACAAAATCCAAGTAAATTAGAAAATTGGGGTTTTAAGACCTAACCATTGAATTTTAAAATTTTGAAGTTTGGAAAAAGGAGGAAAATTGAAAATTTGAATTTTTAGGCAAGAGAACAAATGTGAAAATAGTTCCAAATATGAAAATTAAATGTAAATTCAATTTTTGCACAAGTTCAAGTTGATTTTTGAAAATTACGGTTTTGACAATTAACCACTTAATTTTGTAAATTTTATTTCCAAATTGAACAAGATAGTGAAGAAATTGAATTTGACAAAAAATACAATTTTTAGATCTAAAACAATAGATAGAATTTTTTTGCAAAACAAAAGTTCAATTTCAATTTTAACAACTAGCGTTTGATCGAATTAACCAGTAAGTTTTGCAAGAAAATTAAACTTGTAAATGAAAAATTTGCAATAATGTGAAATGTCAAGCATGTAAGACGTCGTGTTCACCAAAATGTAATGTGGTATGAAAAAGGTGATGAGGGGAGATCAAGTGGAAATCTTTACTCCCCTCAAATGAAGAGTGAAAGTTTCACAAAGGACTCCCTTCAACTTCTCATGCACATTATGTTTAAAAGAGGGGGGGAAATTCACTAGATCGAATCCAATGGAAAGAGATTGAATACTAAATGAGTTGACAAAGAATTTGGAAAGTAAAGTAACCCCTCTTTTAAGATGGACAACTTGAATTAAGAAATTTGAGACTAAGTGTAAAGATGACAAAGAAATGATTATAACTTTAGATAGAGATGCGGAATGAAGCTATGCACTGAAATTAGAAGTAAAATGCCGACACAAAGCTCTCCTATAAATTTGGGTGGAAGTTGTTGGGACTAGGTTGAAAGTGTACTCGGTCCTCGAAAAAATCCACAGGCTGAAAAGGGTTTTTCCATCTTTGAAAATGAAGTCCAAATTTGCAAATACAACTGTGCACCTACAACCTACACACAGAAAAGAGAGGAAATGTTGTTGGGATTGGGGGTTTGCCTTCATGTCAAACCCCAGTTTGGAATTAACCAAATGATGAAAAAAACTTGCAAGTAAATGAAAGTAAATGACTGAAGTAGAATTCACCTCAAGAGAGGATTCCATAGAGTTGTTTGAAAGGATATGTAGAATAGGATGTCAAAATAGATCTCCTCTTCAATGGTTGAATCCTTGACTTGAATACAACACCTCTCCTTGAAAGGATACTTGAGATGCTCAATGGATGCTTGAAAGGACACTTGAATACTTGAATGCTTGATTTCTCTTATGCCATTTCTCTTAGGATCACAACTTCCACTTTGAACTTTTATTTGAGTTTCTTACCAATAGGAGGGGAAAATGCATCTTATATATTTGTCAATTAGGGTTATTTGACTGATTTTTTCATCTTAGTCCGCCATGGGGAAACTTTTTCCGCTTCAAAATTGATAAGCCCAATGTAGGGTTTAAGTTAAGGGGGCCCAAAATAGGGTGGGGACAAGGATGCCACACCCCTATCCTAGGAGGATAGGGGCGCCGCACCCCTGTCGTGCCCTAACTCAGGATAGGGTGTGTAGGAGGGAAGTGAGGGATGCAAGGAAATGCAAGTTTTAGGAGGTATGAGCATGTCTTAGGTCCCCAATCAGGCTTAGTGATTCATTCACCAATGTGAAGACCCAAATGCGGTCAAAAAATTGCAAGGTTGAAATTTATGACACTACATATTTGTAATCATTTGTGGGACAGTGAGGCGTCTGGGTTGTAGCCCTCATTTGTATTTGAGTAGTGAGCTCTAGGGAGTGTGCCTAAATGTTAGTGCATTCCCCTTTTTGTAATATTATCATACTCCTAATTAAATTATAATAATATTGTGGGTTCAAATCCCACCATGGTTTTTCCATTTCCAGGTTTTCACTTGAAAATTTTGGTGTTATGGTTTTGTGGTTGATTGGTTTATGTTTCTGCACTTTACTTTCATTGCTATGCATCCAGTGGTTTAAGAACCGGTTTAATAAATTTGTGAATTACAGAACACTAGTTCACCCCCCTATCAGTGTTCAATGATTCCAAAAATTGGTATTAGAGCTTAGTTCCTCGGAAGAGGCCTAACAGCTTGAGGAAGATCCGAAAGATTGAATCAATGGACTCTGGTTTATAGAAGCAACTTACTGTTGCACTTGAAGATCTTGATGTAGCAATGAAAGAAAAAATTAGCCCAAGGAGAAGTGTGGATGCTACTGAAAATTTAATTGAATCTCCTAAAGAACAAGTGAACACATCCAAAGAAAATATAAATGAACTAATGGATAAACTAAAGGAGAAAGAAGAACAAAGCTCTAACAATCAAGCCCTACAAGAGAAGATAGATGAATGTGATAATCTTCCTAGAGAAAATGCAATCTTTTAGAATGAGATGCAATCTATTTTGATGAAGATGACAAAGGAGATTGAAGACATGAAGAAGAATGAGAAAAATCTGACTCAGCCATTGAAGGATAGATATGATGAATGTTGCAGATTGAACTATGAGACTAATCAGTTGAAACTTGAACTGGTACAATCCAAGAATGATGGGAAAGAACTTGAAAGGAAGATCATAATTCTGAGACATAAACTTTCTATTGGTAATGAGTACAAAGAAAAATTCAAAGATAGCTCAACCAAGCTAGATGAGATGCCAAAAAATTAGAGAAGTGGAAAAGACATGTGAGGACTTGGATATAAGAAAGGAGAATCCTCTGGTTTTTGACAAATAAATCATCAGAAGAACAAGAGACCTCCGGTAAGGAAACCTAATGCCTATAAATTCAATGTTAAATGTTTTGTTTGCAATAAATTCAGCCATATGGAAAGTCAATGCATAAATATGATGATGAATAATGGTCCTATCTTTATCGGTCAATTTTTCAAATGCAACAACTTTGCTCATAAGTCAAACATGTGCAGAGCAGTGATGAATAATTTCCAAAATAAGAGATGTTATACTTGTATAATGTTTGGAGACATTTCTAACCAATGCAGGATGAGACCAAATCAGATGAACTTCGGACCTATGCAAGGAAATGTTGTTTTTTATGCATGTAACAAATTCGGTCACATTGCAAAATATTGCAAAGCAAGAATGTGAGCAAGAATGCTCAAGTAGATAAGAACAGATTAGATAAAAAGGGGAAAGAGAAAGTTGAAGAGGTTAGAGAGAAGATGTGTGTTAAGAAGGGAGCTTCAACTACATAGAATGACTCCACATCTAATTCTGGTGTTGGAACCTCGTTTGGTAACCAAGGCATTTAGCCTTAGGGGGAATATTTGCATGGAGATCCTTAAAACCCCCTTTTTGAGATCTGTAACTGACTGCGGAAGGTTGCAAATGATTGAGATTAGTTATATAGTTGATATTTGGAAGATTTCATGCCTATCTGAGAATCCAGTGATGGCTTCTAGAAAAATAGGGTATCCGAAATGCCTTTACGGTTGTGCATGTATTACAACTTAAAGTTATTTTTTCAGAGGATGAAAATAGAATTCTATCATTCATTCTTCACATTGCGAATGAAGAGAAAGATAAGGGGAGAGTGAAACAAACGAGATTAAGCTACAAAAACAAATCTTGAAATGATTTGACAATGATTCATAGCATCTAGTTGAAATTAAAATAGTATTTATCTGTGTTTGAGATTTTTTCATACCCTATTTTTGAAATGGCATCAACATCTAGTATAGAAACTCTATTGGTAGTATAAATCATTGATAGAGCAGGGCAGGTGTTCAAGAAACATCTCAGATAAAAAGGGGAAAGAGAAAGTTGAAGAGGTTAGAGAGAAGATGCGTGTTAAGAAGGAAGCTTCAAATACATAGAATGACTCCACACCTAATTCTGGTGTTGGAACCTCGTCTGGTAACCAAGGTATTTAGGCCTTAGGGGGAATATTTTCATGAAGATCCTTAAAACCCCCTTTCTAAGATTTGTAACTGACTGTGGAAGGTTGCAGATGATTGAGATTAGTTATACAGTTGATATTCGGAAGATTTCATGCCTATCTGAGAATCTAGTGATGGATTCTAGGAAAATAGGGTATCCGGAATGCCTTTATGATTGTGCATTTATTACAACTTAAAGTTATTTTTTTAGAGGATGAAAATAGAATTCTATCATTCATTCTTCACATTGCAAATGAAGAGAAAGATAAGAGGAGAGTGAGACAAACGAGATTATGCTACAAAAACAAATCTTGAAATGATTTGACAATGATTCGTAGCATCTAGTTGAAATTAAAATAGTATTTATCTGTGTTTGAGATTTTTTCATACCCTATTTTTGAAATGGCATCAACATCTGGTATAGAAATTCTGTTGGTAGTATAAATCATTGATAGAGCAGGGCTAGTGATCAAGAAACATCCATTCAAATCGGTCGAAGATGATCTGAATGGAGCATTTTCCTCTGTGTCATATGGGGTGTTGAATAATGAGAATATTAGGGTATATATTTATTGTAATATCGAAGATCTTGGGAATGTAGACATACTATCATTATAAATTAATCATATGATGGATGAGATGGGGAACCTGAAGCCCAAATTTAAATCATTGCAAGACAAGGGTTTTATCCAATTTTTTCACTTTCTAGTGTTCGATGAACCCCAATGGGTCAGGTATATCTTGAGCCAAAGCCATGATGAGTTTATATGGCTAGATATGCCTCATAAGTTCAAAAATCATTCCATTTAAGTGGTAACCTATTTAAATGCAACCAGTGAGATCCCCAAGCTTAGACATGTCAAGAACACCACTATGACAGAGATAACCAGATCCCAACATGACAGCTAGTTTATGGCAATAAGTGATATCATAATTGAACATGATGTGAGATATTTCTTAATGGTGACAAGATATAAGGTGTACCAGTCTAGCAGATCAAATTCGGTATACGGTACTGCAATAAATGCAGCCTATCAGATACTCAAGGAGGACAAAAAATATGATCTGTGTGGAGTGCTTCTTAGTGAGCTTGTGAGAAACTTGAAGAAGATCAAACAAGATAAGAAGCATGCCTTCAAGTTTTGTTCTTTGATTGTATGTTTGGCATTTTACTTTTTGAATGAAATCCCCAATATAGAAAAAATACAATAGGCTTCTGATAAACTGGTGGCAGTTCAAATTAAAAAAGGTTTGCAAGGATTGGGTGATGTAGTAGCAAAAAAAGTTTCTTTGTGGGGTTATTTCAAATCATTTCAAGCTATGATGCAAAGCAGAGAGAGGATTCCAAAGAAAATAGTTGAAAAATATGAAGATACCATATGTTTCAAGGTTGATAAAGATCAATGCCACATGGAGGTAGTTGAACCAAGAACTATATGGATCATGCCCATGGAGTATGAAGTGGATGGAAATACTCTTGACTTACGTACAATATCTTCTAAGTAAACCTGTAGATGAGAAGGAAGAGAGGTTCAGTACTTACAAAAAGAAAGATCTAGACCTGTATAAGAAATTCACTGAGTCCGAAAGGAAGAGAAAAGTCAAAAAAGAAGTTGAAGAGATTGCAAAGAAAATGGTTATAACAAAGGAAGCTATTCAAAGGGCTAGGGAACAAAACATTCTGAAGGAGGAGGACATGGTAAAGCTTAAGAAGACAAAACCAGTCTCCACTCCTCCCAAGAAAACCAATCCAAGGAAAACCATGTTAGCACCAACCTTTGTTGCTCAGAAGATTGTCCCTCCACCCAGGCCACCAAGAAAGTCAACTAGTGGAATAGAGAAAAAGAAGAAGGAGAAGTCTCAAAGGGAATATGTTGCAGCCATAACTAAAGATGTAGAGACAAGTTTTATGAGGTAGTGACAGAGGTGAAAAAGATTTGGATTCAAAAGTAAACTCGGCAAAGGAGTTTCTTTTTGTGCCTCTTCCTAAGATAAATCTGATTAGTGATCATTTCCCCCAATGTGTGTTTGAAAATGGGGTTTGGGTGGATAAATGTGCTCTCTCTTACCAAAAAATTTATTACAATCCTCAGCTTCTGTTAAAAGAGCTCCTAATGGAAAAAATGGCAATAAAACCATGAAATTTTGTCCAAACAGAGTTTGGAAACTTGGGCATCCCTCAGATTTAGGTCCCAACTGTGTTCCTCTAGGAAAGATTGGGGTTTTCTCATCCAACAAAGAGAACCAGGAAATAGCTACACAACCTAGATTCAAATATTCCATTGAAATCTCTTCATCGATACTCAATCTGATGTTGAACCTATATTACAGGTTAGGGCTTTTGGTCAAATGGAATGGCAACGATCTCCTTGCTCGGGAGGCAATTGACTGGTGGTATTCGTGGTTCCCATGGGAGGTAAGTATTTCAGATCTTGATAATGATGCTTTTTATATTATGTGTAAGAATGCAGACATTAAAAAAGAAATTATTTCAGGAAAAGTTAGGTTATTTTAGGGTCATTGTTTTTCTTTTATGGAATGGTATCTGAATTTTGACCCATTTTCTTTTAGACCTAGAAGGGTACGAATATGGGTGGATTTGGGCCCTCTCCCTAAAGAATATCACTTCTCCCAAATTCTAGAAGTTATTGGCCAGAAACTGGGTACCTACATTGGATGCGGAGGTCTTGATAGAGAAGAGCAATATAAACATATAAAACTTCTAATAGAATTAAAATCAAATGTTAAATCCTTCGACCCAATAGAAATTTTGTCAGGTCAAGGATCTTGGACTATTAATCCAGCCCTTTATGATGGCTGATAGGTCCTGGAGACAACTAAGAGGGGGGGAGGGTGAATTAGTTGTCCAATAAATTCAACCAAAATTAACTTAACCAAAACTTAATTCTTAATACTGGTAAACCAAACTTTATGTCGGTAGAGAGTCTTAATAGTTAATTGCAATGCCGGTAAAGATTAATGCATGAAACAGAAAGACAATAACAAACAAAACACATAACACAAATGTTTGTATGTGGAAACCCTGTAAGGGGAAAAACCATGGTGGGAAGCCTTACCCACAATCAAATGATACTACTGCAGATAGTATGTGTGTACAATATGGATTCTCCACATGCAGAAAGGCCAGCTACCTAGAGCTCACTACTCAATTACAAAATGAGAGTCACACTGACTTCAATTGGATGGTTAAATCCAATGATAATGTACTGCACAAAATAGCATCTTCATATACTAGATTCAGTACCGGTTAAGTTATGATTGCCTTCACAATATCCTTCCTTCAACCTTCAAATGATGTATGCATGTATAGCTCTTCTTGTCTTCGCATAAACCTTATTGCAATCCTTTTCGCATTCTTACAACGATCTTACAAATAAGATATTACATTTATATCATAACCTAAGACCAATTGAATAGGTCAGCTCACTAAAAGATATTACAATAAAATCAATATTAGATACATGATGTTGGCTCAATGCATTTACAATAATAATAAATAATCTCCATAACATGTCATGCTGATTTGGAATAGATATGATTGTCAGTGCTTATCCTGGACCTATTTGCTGGTAACAACAAATATGCAAACCTGAATAAACAATTAACCAAATTGCCAAAACCAAGTGATCGAATAATGTCTTCGACATAACCAAGTAGTCTCCAAGTCATTCCAAGTGCCAGTGAACAATATAATCTGTCGGTGAACCAAATACCAGTGACTTGCATAAGTCTCTGACTTGCAGTGAATATAACCAAAGTCTCCAAGTGTTGATAAGTGTTGACAAGCGATGCCAAGTGTTGACATCAATGACAAAACTATATCAACATATACAAAATTCCAACAATTGCTTCATTGACATAATAGACATTTTAATTTAGGGTTTTGGGATAGAGGAGGTCAATCATATTAGTGTGGAATCTCAAACCACAAAACTTGATATTAATGTGAAATTTATTGAAGGTAAGGGTGGCTTCTATCTTGATACTTCTGAAAGTACTCAACTGAAACCCCTGGCATCTGCCCCCCATAATTGAGATATTAATTATCCATCACATAATGAGAATAAGTCATCCTTGGAAAATCTTCTAAAAGAAACTAATGCCCTAAGATCTGATGAATTACATAAACTCAATTCTATAGATATCAATCCTTTCTCCCCAGCCCATCCAGGGCTGGATAATCTTGAGTCTTATACCTAGGTTGAGGAAATCAACCATGATATCCCTCTGGAATTAGAATCAACATTAAATTTAGTTGGAATTAATAATGAGGAAATCTTAAGTCCAGAGAAGGAAGAGGAGAAACAATTCCTCATTCAAAAAAAATTGGACTCTATGGAGGAAAATGGGGAAGTGGAGGTAGATACTCCCAATATGGCACCTCAAGTTGAGGGGGTTGGTATTGTAGATAACCCCATCTCAAATCCTATCTTGGGGATCAATAAAAAATGCTATAGTATTGATCTCCTTGACTGTGCGGTTGAAGGGAAAAAGAGAGACACATTGGATGGTCTAGCTAGAGACAAAGGTAAACTTACTGATTTATTTGATGAAAGGAAGGGGAAGGTCCTTCCCAAAGAGCCATGAAGATAACTATTTGGAATGTTAGGGGACTAAAGGCCCCTAATAAATATTTATTAATCAAGTGCTTCATATTTTTGTGGAAAATTGATCTCCTAATGTTTCAAGAGACAAAGTTTACTCTAGAAGACTCTTCTAACTTTGGTAGGAAACTAGGTTTGTGGAAGATGGATTCTGTTGAGGCTATTGGTGCATCGGGAGGGTTGTGTATGATATGGGATCCCCGGTGGGTCTCCTATACTCCAATATTTAGCAATAGATAATGGATAGGGGGAATGCTTATGAGCATGCAAAGTAACCTTGAATTCCTTCTATTAAATGTCTATGGTCCCATCCGTGATGACAAAAAGAGATTGGCATGGAGAGAAATTTGTAACCTCTTTGACCCCCATACATTAAGTCACTTTATTATTAGAGGGGATTTCAATGCTCTTCTAGACATTTCAGAAAAAATGGGGGGGTGGGGGGTCAGAAGAATCCCCCAATCAATGAAATGTTTCAAACATTGGGTTCACACCAATGAAATTTTGGAAATCAAATCTAGTAATGGTAATTTCACTTGGAACAATAGGAGATCAGGCTTCAATTACATCACAGAGAATCTTGACAGATTCCTTTACAAAGGAAAATTGTTGGATTTTCCTCACATTATGGGTTCTCACATTATTCCTGCTTCTGGTACAGATCACTTCCCTACTCACCTTCTAATTGAAGAAGATAATCATCCAACTAGATGCCCTTTCAAATTTGAAAAAATGTGGATGCTAGATGAAAAATTCCTCAAATTAATTTCAAAATGGTGGGATGAGGAAAAATTCATAGGATCTAAGATGTTTTGTTTTGTAGCTAAGATGAAATTTATTAAGCAAAAACTCTTGCTTTGGAATAGAGAAAAATTTGGCAATATCTTTGAAGAAAAAGATAAAATTGAAAAGGAGCTTCGAGAGTTGAATGAAATATTTATCAAAGATAGTATGAATCAATAGAATCATGCTAGAGAGAAAGAGCTTATAGGAATTTACAATAACATTCTATCAAAGGAGGAGGTTTATTCGAGGTAAAACAAATAGAGAAACCTGCCTCCAAAGTGGAGAAAAAACATATTGTTGGCAAATGCACACTCCAATGAGATATTGTAGGTGATTGGAGGTTTTGTCATTGATGGAAACCTTACAACCTATGACACTGGCAAGATAATTTACTGGCACTGACAAAGATAGACTCTACACTGGCACAGAGACCACCAACAGTAAAAGGAAGCATACCGGCATAGAATCCGACATGAATTTTATTTGAAATATATTTTGTTAATTATTGTAAAATCATTGTAAGCCAACTTGGAAAGTTGTAAAATGACTCATATATATAAGAGACCATTGTAGAACATTTTGTAAGGTGAAATAAGGTAGACCTATTATGTGAATTATAGGTTAAGGGTTTATGTATGAAGTAGAGCTATAAACCGGTACTAGATCTGGCATAGTAGATGCTATTTTGAAGCAGTACAAGACATTGGATTTATATAATCCATTTTGTAAGTTAGTGAGACTTCCCATTTTGTAATTGAGTAGTGAGCTCTAGACACTTGGCCTTCCTGCATGTGCAGGCCCCTCTTGTAGCAGTAATATTATCTTATTGGCCAGTAAGTGAATATTGTGGGTCACAAATCCCACCGAGGTTTTTCCCACACTGGGTTTCCTCGTTAAACTAGTGTGTTATGGTGTGTTTTTCATGTGGTTATTGTTATCTTTGTTTATTGCATTATTTCTTGTTTACCGGTATACAATATTGATATGCTTAACATGTTTTAAGTCAAGAAAATCTTATAACCGGTTAGATACTGATTCACCCCCCCTCTCAGTATCTATGGGAATCCTAACAATTGGTATCAGAGCTTGGTCCTCTATTTTCAGAAGCCTAATAGCTTGAGGAAGATCTTGACACCGATAAAGATGGAAAACCTGATGAAGCAATTAGAAGCAGCTCTCTCAGGCTATGATGCAGAAAAGTTAAAAAATATCAAACTTGAAGATGATCTAAAGGCTGCACAGGATATCATTCAAGCACTTCAAGAAAATCTTACCATTGCAAGGAACAAGAGAAGAGAACTTTGTGAAAAGATGCAAAATGAGAATGATGGAAAGGAAACTCTTAGTGATCTGATGAATAAGCTGAAACAAGAAAACATGACAACAAAGAATGAGATGCAGGATATGACTATGAGATTTTGTAAAGAAATTGAAGATAGAAAGAAGAATGAAGAAGACTTGAATAGAAGACTAAATGATGTTGCAAATGAAAACACAAGACTCAGTTATGAAAATGATATGTTGAAGATAGATCTGATGCATTCATAGAATGACTCAAATGAACTCATGAGACAAAAAGGTATCTTGGAAGGAGAACTGGCTGCTGCAAATCAGCACAAAGAAAAATTCAAGAAAAGCTCAGAAGAACTTGGTGACTTGTTGAAGAATCAGAAACCTAATGGTGACACTAATGGTCTTGGCTTTGAAGTTGGTGAAAGCTCCGGTACTGCATACACACAAGATCAAGGCAAACCGATAAGACAACCTACTGCTTATAAATTTAATGGCAAATGCTTTAACTGTAACAAGTATGGTCATAGAGAAAATCAATGTAGATCTATAAATTATCAAAATACCAATATACCCACCGGTCAAAGTTCAAAATGCAACAAAGTTGGTCACAATTCAGAGAATTGCAGAATGAATGTAAGATGCTATGTTTGTGGAAGATTTGGACATTTATCTAATCAATGCAAAACACAAAACGACATAGGTTATGGAAAAGCTATTCAGAAAAATAATGTGACTTGTTATGCCTATAACAAGATTGGACATATTGCAAAATTTTGTAGAAGCAAGTCCTCACCGGTAAATAACAAAGGTCCTCGTTTGAAAGGTAAAGAAAAGGTTGAAGAAGTAAAGCAGGAATTCTCAAAACAGTGGATCAAGAAATCAAATCTAAATGGTGATAGGAACACTCCTCCACCGGCAGAACAGAGTAACACTCCACTAGCAAAAGAAAATAACACTCCACTGCCAGGAGACTCTTCATCTAAATGAAGAAAATTCCCTTGAGGGTTTGGCAATCAAATGTGAAACATGATATTATTCCCTCGATTGATGGTGAGAAGTTGAAATTACTTCTATAACGGAAGATAAGTTAAGTCATTACTTAACTGACAAGCATTAAATGTGGTGGTTTGCAAAATTAACATTATAAATCAAGTATTTTGGCTCCAATTTTATTTCACTGAGAATTCAAACCTTCGAGAGCACGAAAATTCCTGAGCAAAGGCATTCCGAGCAAATAAGTGAAGCAACTCATCAAGAAATCATTCCTAAGTCAAATAAAGGTATTTATAATCATGTCTTCTTCATCTATTCCTAAATTCATAGCAAACCCTATTGTTGTCAAATTGATTAAATGCCCTAGACTCATATTTTAGTTAATTCCTAAAATTGCTAAGAAAGATGATAATGTTGGTGCTTTTTCTCAAATCCCTAAAGGAGTAGTTTTTGCTGAAGACCCTAAAATGTACATACATTGTCACATAGAAGAATTAGGTGATGAGGAAATCAAGAACATGTATAAATCAGTAATCTGTGATGATTTTGGTAATGTTAAACTTGAACACAAGATAGTAGAAACCCTAGGTTTCACTGAAATTCTCAATATTCCAGATTTCCCTAAGGATGTTATAAGGATAGTTTTAAGCAGGGTACATGGTGCATTCTTTTGGTTGGACTCAGTTCACAAAATCACTAAAGAGGCAGTAAAAGTTGTGATAGGGTTACCTTCCACATGTAACTGGCCTAATAAAACAAAGGTCTCAAATGACCTAGTGATTAACCTAACTGGTGCAACATTTGACAAGAGGTCTTTAAGGGTAAATGATGTAACAGATATCAATGTCAGATTCATCAGTATGATATTAGGCTACAAAACCACACATGCAAATAGGTTAATCTCAGTCTCTAGCCTATGCATAAAAAGTGCCTATGACATGATTAATGATAATGCAAAACTAGATGTGTGTGAATGGCTGAAAGATGAACTAATTGACAACTTGGGAAAGATTAAGAAAGACAAAAAGGGGACATTCAAATTTGGAAACCTACTTGTCTGTTTAATGTTGCACATAACCTAACAAGTACTCGGTATAGGTAACATAAATCTTAGTTTTGATATACCGGTAGGCAAATAGTTGTTAGATGTACTAAACAACATGGGAGAGAATAGAGAAAAGAACATAGATGAGTACTTTCAGGCATTGAATGCCCTGATGAAGACAAGAGTTAGACTATCACAAGAAATTGTAAATAAGTATAAGGATGAAATCTGTTTTTTTATTAAGAAGGATGAAATTTGGATGGAGGCAGTTATCCCAAGAACCATTTGGGTTACTAAAATGGGGTATGAAACTGATGACCACATAATAGAAACATATGCAAAAGCCCTCCTAGAAGCACCTAGGGAACCACAAGAAGAGGTATTTGGAAGTGTTGAGACTATTGAAAACCAAATTCAATCAAAGAAAAGGGTTAAGAAGGTTGAAGCAATAGTTAGAAGAGGATCCAGGTAAGAAAAAGCTATTACGGAAGATGACTTAGAAACACTTCAACTGGAAAATCACCTTTCACCAGTTGGAAATTCTTCAGAAAGTGATATACCAGCTGAATTTAAAAGAGTTGTGAGGAAAAGGAAACCTTCACTGATATCTACACCTTCTCCTAGAAGAACCAGATAGAAACAACAAGCATTAAGGCCCACAACTAGGATATTGACTCCAAAGAAGAAGTTAACCCCCAAGAAGAAGACTCAACAAACCATTGCTCCAATTGACAAACTTCTCAATGAAATAACAGAGGATGGAAAGCTGAAAAACATCAATAAATTGTATGATTAGTTATCAACTAATGACAAAGAAAAAGTTGAAAACAGTGTAATCCTACACTTGGACATTTACAAGAAATTTCTAATGCAAGTTGTGGATGAATTACTGATAGAACTGTTCAAAAGACTTGAAGCTAGAAGGCAAGTTGTTGTAGAGCTTGATAAGAAAATAAAAATTGAAAAACTTCTTGCTATATATCCAGTCAAATCACCAAATGTGATAGATAAACTGATCTCAGAGGCTAACCAGTCAGTATTTTCAACTGCACACTGGGATGTAGCACTTATGGTTGGTAGATTGAATGAGGTTGCAGAGGAAACAACTAATGCATGGGATATATTCCTTGTAGAAAAGGAAAAGCAGGAAGAATATCGAAATCCTCAACCCATCAAAGTATACAAAAAGGATAAGGATAAGGGAAAAGGCAGGGTTGGTGGACCACCTAGCATAAAAATAATAGATAACTTATCCCCACCACCTCTTGATACTCCACTGGTAGTTACCACAGACAATCAATAGACTAATGAGAGTATGGACACACCATGAGAGGACACAAATCCCAATTCTGAGGTGTTATATACAGTGGACATTAACACTCAGAAAATCAATATTGTAGTAGATAAGGATTCAACAGGGAAAATAGATATGGCTAATGAGCCACTGGTAACAGATAATACAGAAGGTAAACCAGCAAGTGACAACACTAAGAAATAGGTAGAGCAACAGGCTCCTTCACAAGAATAGGTTCATACAGAGACAGTGCCATCGACATCAGTTGAGCAATCCAAACCTTTGCTTAAAGAAATGAAAACACAAACTGACCTACCAGAGGTCACCACAAGCAAGGAAATTGCTCCCACCGGTAGTATACAGATTGTTGGTTCTTCCACTGCAGATTTCAAATCAACAAATGTGACAAAATTTCTTCTAGATTCCATTAAGAAGATAATAGAGTGTAGCTCACAAGCATACAAGGGAATTGATGACACAATTCCAATTTTGAAAATGATAGCACCTAAGTGTAATATAGATAATAAAGATTCTTTAGGTCAACTTGACACTTTGTCTAAGTATATTACTGACAACACTGTGACAGTTGAACAAATAAAAGAGGAAGCATTCAAGGAGAGACTAGAGAAAGAAAAACACAAACTCTTTGAGGAGGAAATAAAGAAGTGTACAAGACAATTTGACACTCTTTTACTAGAACTGTGTAGTACACTGAAGGAATTTAAAACTCTGTACAGGGATACATGTAAAACTAACTTTTTGACAGTAGATATAAACAAGAAAATCAGCAAGGTATAGGAGGAAATAAATCAACTAGCTGATAACTTTACTAATTCATCTGATTCATTATCAGTTTTTGAGCAGAAAATAACACGTTTTGAGGAAGAACTACTAAAGTTGGAAAGAGAGAAGGAAAGAATAAAAGGAAAGTCTAAAGATCTAAAATGGAGACTTAGTCCAAAATTGGACTACGTCGCCTCCTTAAGAAAAGAAATATATGATGCCTTGATTCAAGGGCAAAAAACACCAGCAGAGAAAATGCAACACCTCACCGGTACAGTTCAGAGGACCGAGGCTGCAATAAAAGACAATAAAAAGTTCATTGAGAGCTTGAATCTAGTTTTGGCAGATCTTTTTCAGATTGTAACCAACCGGTTACAAGGATGAAATAGGAAACCACACTCGTTGACACTTTGACAACCTTTGTCATTGATGCCAAAGGGAGAGTAGTGGAATGAGAAAAATAACCAGCAAATGACTCATCAGCTCAAGGGGAGCACATATTCTTTTGGTACACAAATTTTTGGTAAGACAATTCTGGCAGACTCTTTTGGATAACAATTTTTTGGATTTTTCTCATGAGTGTTGTCATCAATGCCAAAGGGGGAGGTTGTTGGAAAATGCACACTCTAATGAGATATTGTAGGTGATTTAAGGTTTTGTCATTGATGGCAACCTTACAATCCTATGACATCGGCAAGACAATTTACCGACACCAACAAAGACAGACTCTACACCAGCACAGAGACCACTGGCAGTAAAAGGAAGCATACCGGCACAGAAGCCGACAGGAATTTTGTTTGAAATATATTTTGTTAATTATTGTAAAATCATTGTAAGCCAACTTGGCAAGTTGTAAAATGACTCATATATATAAGAGATCATTGTAGAACATTTTGTAATAGAAGGAAGGAAAAATATAGGCGAAATAAGGCAGACCTATTATGCGAATTATAGGTTAAGGGTTTATGTATGAAGAAAAGCTATAAACTAGTACTGGATTTGGCATAGTAGATGCTATTTTGAAGTAGTACAAGACATTGGATTTATATAATCCATTTTCTAAGTCAGTGAGACTTCCAATTTTGTAATTGAGCAGTGAGCTCTAGGCACTTGGCCTTCCTGCATGTGCAGGCCCCTCTTGTAGCATTAATATTCTCTTATTGGCCAGTAAGTGAATATTGTGGGTCAAAAATCCCACTGAGGTTTTCCCACACTGGGTTTCCTCATTAAACTAGTGTGTTATGGTGTGTTTTTCATGTGGTTGTTGTTATCTCTGTTTATTGCATTAGTTCTTGTTTACCAGTATACAATATTGATATGCTTTACATGTTTTAAGTCAATAAAATCTTATAACCGGTTAGATACTGATTCACCCCCCACCCCTCTTAGTATTTGTGGGAATCCTAACACATATTGTAGTGTCGTAAATTGTACACCCTTGCTAAGGTGGTACAATTTCACACATAGGTTAGCACTCGCCTTGGTGTGTCTTGCATCTTGCATTTCTAATTCCCCTTTAAGCATTTAATTAATTAATTTAATTAAATCTAAAGTCATGTTTCATCACTTTGCATGTTATAAAGTTGGTCCCTTTACCTTAAGCGTGCCCCTTTTCATTTTATTCCTTCAATGAATCATTTAATCATAAACCCTAATTATGTCTTATTTTGACTATTTTGGCCTGAATTCGCATATCAAAACATCTCAAAATTAGATCTAACTTTGGGATGATCTCTAATAGATCATCATATCTAATGGCTCCAAAAATTTGATATAATAATTCTTAACCCCAAAAGATCAACAGGAAATTAAAATCCTAGGTCAGCTTAAATATGAAATTAAAGATCTAGGGTTTCATACTTAAGAGTTGTCTTTCTTCATTTGAAGGGGTCTTCTTCTAAGAATCTAAGGGTAGGTTTTTGGAGCATAAGAGCCTTATTTGTAGTGAAAGATTAGATCTTTGAATTCTTCAACAACATTCAACATTCATCCATCAAACATTCATCAAGCATCATTTTATCAATTGGGGGATTTTGAAGATGTAGAAGAACAATAGGAGATCACTAACTGATGATTGGCTTGTACCTCTCCCTTAGGGTTGGGTATGGTTTTAGATTATTTTAATGTCTTTGCATAATCTTCACTTTTATTCATATTCATGCTTTAGAGAATTTACTTTGTCAATTATAAACAATTAGGGTTTACTCTTTAGGGTTGCTCTATATTGTTTGCTTTCATTTATAGGATCTTGCACACACACACATTTTCAGTACATTATCGGCTATTTTTGGAGGTGGAAATCACCAACACAAGTGTTTGACTAAGGTAAAACCCTGTATAGTCACCCCAAACCCTTTTTTTAGCTTTAGGTACAGGTTCAGATCTGAGCGTCGCTGGAAGTTTTCGGACCGGAAAAGCACACATAGATGGTTCTTGGTTGCAGATCTCAACAAAAATCCTAAGGAAAGGAGCATGGTGCCTTGGTCCTACCCAAGGTAGTGGTGTGGCATCCTTGTCCTTCCCTCTTTCAGTAGGATCTAGCAGAACAGTGTCTTGCAAGCTCCACAATCCATCTTGTCAGTTGCAGCTCCAGAATTGAAGAATCAGGACAGTGTCGTGGCACCCTGGTCCCGAACATTTATGATCAGATTTTAGATATAGGTGCACCTCTTATTTTACCTTTTGATCTAGAATTTTCAGTAGTATATCAGTTGTCCTTTTGTCTACATTCTAAAATTAAGGTTTTCTTGCTTACTTACAGTCTAAGTTAGATTGCATTTTTGCATCATTCCTCTCTCTCATTTACAGTGACGTAATAGAAACCCTAAGAGGTAATCCACAAATCTCTCTTTCTCATAAGAATTATCTAAAGTGTGTTATCTCCCTAGGCTCTTTCATATTCCATGAGTGTGTATGAGAGTGGGATTAGGGTTTCCATACCCAGTCTCACTTTTTCCCCTACACAAATACTAAATTCTTTCATAATAGCACTAAAACAAGAATGAACATAAATAGGATCTCAACTATAAAGGATAGGGAAGATAATAGATTAGATGACCCCAAATTGATTTCTCAAGAAGCAATCAATCAGTTCACAAAAATTCTAAATAATCGGGGCTCGCTTGACTTGAAAGCACAATCTAAGGTTCTGGAATGCATCCCTAGGCTTCTCTCAGAAGCCCAAAAAAGGATTTTAAATAGTAAGTTCATAGAAGTGGAAATTCTTACTACCCTGAATCAAATGAACCTTGACAAATCCCTAGGTCTTGATGGGTTTCTGGCCGGTTTCTTTCAAAATTGTTGGCATATATTAGGAAAAGACCTGGTAGAGGCTCTTGAAGCATCTATAAACTAAGGGAAGTTGTTAAGAGAAATTAACCATACCTTTATCTCTCTTATTCCTAAAAAAGAAAGTGTAGGAAAATTTGATGACTTTAGACCTATATCACTATGTAACACCATGTAGAAGATTCTAACCAAAGAACTAGCCAATAGAATTAAATCTTTACTACCTTGCATCATATCTGATGAGCAAACATGATTTGTCCCAGGAAGGTCAATCTTTGATGGAATCATCATTGGTCAGGAAACCATCCACTCTCTCCAACAAAATCATTCTTTAGGAATGTTAATTAAATTAGATATTCAGAAAGCCTATGACAAGGTTGATTGGAGGTTTTTGTGCAAATGTATGGAAGCCTTGGGTTTTTATAAGAGGTGGATCAATATGATCTTCGATTGTATTTCTAGTCCCAAATTCTCTATATTGGTCAATAACTCCCCTCCGAGCTTCTTTGAGATTTCTAGGTGCCTCAGACAAGGAGACCCGATCTCTCCTTTCCTCTATATTATTATGACTGAAGCTTTAGGAAGATCCATCGCTTATTCAAGAGTTAATCACAAGATAAAGGGGATCAAAGTAACTAGTGAGGTCAATCCCATCACTCATCAAAAATTTGTAAATGACATTATATTAATGGGTGAGGCTAGTGTGGTTGAAGCTCAGAGGTTTAATATTATCCTTGAAAACTACTCATAGGCCTCTGGGCAATTGGTTAACAAAGTTAAATCAGAATTTTTCTTCTTTACTACCAATCCAAAATTTGAACTAGCCATAAGTAGTATATTGGGCTTTAATAAGGGCATGTTTCCCTCTAAATACCTTGGTATGCCTCTAGACAAAGGGCATAGGACCAAAAACCATTGGGATAATATTCTGAACAAAATGGATCAGAAGATGGATAGTTGGAAAAATAAATGGTTATCTTTTGCTGGAAAGCTTACTATGATTAAATTTGTTCTATCTACTATACCTATCTACCAAATGTTCTTCTTATAGCTTCCTAAACACATCAAAGGAAAACTTGCAAAGAAACTGAGAATTTTTTTTTGGAACAACACTATTGATAGGAAGAAGTTGGCGTTGATGTCATGGCATAAAATATGTAGACCTGCAAATAGTAGGGGGGTAGGCGTGAAAGATCCTGGCATGCAAAACATGGCACTTTGAGCAAAGCTAGTATGAAAAATTTATAATGAACCTAATCTTAAATGGCTAAAAATTCTACAGTCCAAATATTTGGCCAATAATGACCCATATTGCATTTTTAGGACCACCTCCCCTCCGAAAGGCTCCAAGATTTGGAATTTCTTGCTAATATGTAGAGATATCATCATCGATAAACTCTCTTGGTATATTGCAAATGGGGAAAATTCCCTTTTTTGGGAAGACTCTTGGGGTGGTTATCTAGCTCTCAACACCCTAGGAATTATCGAATAGTTCATAAACTCGTTAAAGGATATATGGGAATACTATGTTAAGGACTATGTCATTTTCCCCAATGGTGACCTGGTATTGGGATGGGGATGGAAACAACTAACTAATATTGGCCTCCTGAATCAAGATATTGAAGTGTTAACTAGACATTTAAATGATAGGAGGATTTCCTTTCACCATGGTAGAGACAAAATTATATGGGCACGGTTTAAAACTAGCTCTTATAGTGTGAAAGAGGGTTATTAAATGTTGCAAGATAAAATTTCCTTACCTAAAACTGATCTCCTGATCAAACTATGTTGGAATAAAGTAGGACTTCCCAAAGCAGGCTCTTTTACCTGGGTAGCTAGTGTAGGAGCACCTAGTTTTAAGTTCTGGTTTTGAGTTCAACTTCTTCATTTTTGGTGTGTTTGTTCATATTTTGGTTTGATATGGTGAATAATATTCTTATCTTAGGTCCTCATATATTTTTTGAAAGTTTTTAGTTGGTTGAATGTCCTTAGGACAATGCATTTGCTCAATTTTGGCTTGTAAGCCCTTGTAAGCCTAAAATGACATAATCTTGTATTTTGATGAAAAATGCCTTGAATAGCCTTGTTTTGAATTGAGAAATGTTAATTTAATGGTCTTTAGTCATCCTAGATGGTTTGGAGGAGAAAACAATGCATGTAAGGAAAAAATGCACTTTTTGGCAAAAGTTGTCAAAGTTGCTTGACAACTTTTTGCAACGTTGAGCAACTTTTTGTATTTTGATGAAAAATGCCTTGAATAGCCTTTTTTGGAATTGTGAAATTTTAATGTAATGGTCTTTAGTCATCCTATATGGTTTGGAGGAGAAAACAAAGCATGTAAGGAAAAAATGCACTTTTTGGCAAAAGTTGTCAAAGTTGCTTGACAACTTTTTGCAACGTTGAGCAACTTTTTGCATTTTTGAGAAAAGGGCTGGTTAGAAAACTGATGGAGAGTTAGTTAGACAAAAAATGGAATTTAAATTCCCTAAGAATGAATTTATTAAGGTTGTTGAATGCCTGGAGTAGACTAGAATACAAATTGGAGACCATTTTATGAGTTTTTACCTTGCATTTTTCAAGAATTAGAGAAACAATCTGTACTTAATGGATTAATTGCATTGTTGTTCTTTTCTTATTGTTTTGTACATGTTCTTGTAGTACTTAGGAATAATTTTGGTTAATTTTATTGCAGGTTTTAATTGAGGTTTCAATTTTGCAATCTCTCGGCCTTAGTAAGGGTTTGAGAGGCCCAAACATGGTTCCATCTTGAAGTCCTTTGAGTTCTTCTCAATAACCCTTGGGAATAAATCCATGGAGCCTTTTTATAGTGTAAATATTATTTATTTTCCTTTGGATTTCATTGAAAGGCCAATGAGCATCATTTCCTAGGTGAGCTCAGTCATAGCTCGATTAGGAAAAGAATGAAATTATGCAAGTGCTTGCAGGGATGAGTAGGGTTGGAAGTGAAGAGTGTTTGGAATGAGAAAGTTAGGTGTGTTAGAGCATATGGGTGAGTTTGGAGGTGTGTCAGATCAAGGAAGACACCAAACCCTTAGAAAAAGACTAAAATAAGCCAAAAACCACCTAAAACAAGCATTTCTCAGGTTCCATACTTGTATGTTCATACTGAGGTTTCTCATGTCATACATTAGAAAGTAATCCAAAAAGGGTATCCTGATCATCAAATATTTTGTGTGGGTGTTTGGGGAAATTGTGAGAAAATTCACAAAAACCGGCTAGGTAGGGCTAATTGGGGCTCTGGGACTACTAAGCCTAGAAAATAGGGAAAGGAAGGAGCGATGGGGAAATTAATCAAAACCATACTCAAAACTAGTTCATTACCCTTGGAAAAAATCATAAAAACCTACTACAACCTTTACAAGCATTTGTTAGGATATTGAGAGTGTGAGGTTGGATTTACCCTTGTGAATCGAAACCATGTCTGAGCAACCAGTGAGCACATCTTGATTGGGAGCACTCCTAGAGAGTTGAGATGTCTAAATTGACTAGTAGACCAGATGAAAAATAAAGGGAGTCCACTAGGACAACAATTGACTTCCCCTAGACAAGGAATTAACTCTCTTTAAGTATACCTCCTCATCAGTAGCCCTTCAAAATAGAATTTTAACAGTTGATTGGTTCACCAAATTAAGTTTTGAGGGCCCCTCTAGATTCCCTCTATGTGAAAATGAAGGAGAAACTATTAATCACATCCTTTTAAATTTTTGATACAACCAAGCATGTTGGGATTGGTTATGCAAAGACTTGAGTTGGTTCTCTTCAAAGCATAATGATCTTCTTAAGTGGCTCCATAGCTAGCCACGACATGAGAACATTGGGACTTAAAAAATTATGTGGAATAATGCTCCCTGAATCCTCGCTTGGGAACTTTGGAAGTAAAGAAATAGGAGAATTTTAAAAAATAAAGCATTAAGTAAGAGCCTTTAATCAGTAAAATTGAAGCCTTAATAGTGGAAATTGCCAACAGTAGATTACTATTATCACAATACAAGAATCCTAAGTTATCAAGATAGGATGAATCTGTTAGAAGGAAGTGGCATGGCCTTCCAATTCCCCCTTCTTTAGAAAAGGGGCTCCTAATAATATCATTGATAGAGCCCAGGTTATTTGGTCCTTCCAGAGGCAATCCCGGGGTAGCAGGTATAGGTTGTCTGATCCATTACTTTGATGGACAAGAGATAGCTATCCTTTACCAACCAATTGGAACAGATACCATTAACATGGCTAAGATTCAAGCCCTTTGCGAAGGCTTAGTTATAGGCAAGGATCTTCAAATTAAGAATTTAGAAATTGAAGGGGACTTTGCTAGAATTATCAATGCTATTGGATCTGGCTCTACACCAATTGGAAACTTAATAGCCATCTGAAGAGGGCAATTTTTCTTCTCATCTCCCTTGAGAGGCATACTATTAATCATATATATAGAGAAGACAATATTAAGGTTGATTCCTTGGCTAATATTGGGGTAGGTGGTAAGGTGATTCTAAACCTTAACCCCCCCTGAGTTTCTCTTGGCCATGGGAGTGATTCTCTCTTTAGTTTTTTTCTCTTTGTTAGTGACTAGCTAGTTGGTGTCTCTCCTTTCTCCTCGGTCGATCACCTAGCTCTTCCTCTTCCTTTCAGTCCTTTTATTTTTGCATATATATATATATAGATATTGAAATATATACATGAGTATTTTCACACCATATATGGATATATGTATATGAGCATACTTATATATATAAATATATATACTTACACTAAAATATAAATATATACATATATACATATGTATACATATATATACATATATACATATGTATACATATATATATATATATACATATGTATACATATACATACATACATATGTATATGTATACATATGTATATATATATATATACATATGTATACATATACATATGTATGTATGTATATGTATACATATGTATGTATGTATATGTATACATATGTATATATATATATGTATGTATGTATGTATGTATATGTATATATACGTATATGTATACATATGTATATATGTATATATATATGTGTGTGTGTGTGTGTATATACATATACATATTTATAGATATGTATATATATCTATACATATATATACATGTGTACATGTATATATGTATATATTTGTACCTATATATATACATGTATGTATTTATGTATATATATACATCTATATATATGTATATACATACATATATATGTGTGTGTGTGTGTGGATATTTATGTTTATGTATATGATCTTATACATATATATGTGTGCGGTCTATTCATATATATATTTTGATATTTATAGTTTTTATTTTCTTTCTTTATTTCTTTTATCCCCCTACGTTAATTTTTTCTGGGACATGTCATAGCTTATCGATGGTGTATCTTTGGTTGGTTAATAATTTGTCCTTAGGTTTCTCATTTATTTGCCCCATCATTATTCTTTTGTTGGCCATTTGGTGGAATTGATTATGTGTTGCAGTGATGTTTTATAATTGATGCCAACACTAGTTGTTTGGATTCTTTACCGGCACCCTTCTGGTCCCAGTAGGTTGAGTGTTTTCTGGTTAACTTGGATCCGACATGATCCGGTAGGCTCCAGTATAGTCTGGTGATGAAATTAGCTTGTTCATGATACTTATACTCATATTTGGTCAGTTTGTTTTGGTCTAGTAATTGGTTGATATCCTACTTGCTTAGAAGATTAGTTTTCTTGTTCTGACAAGGGTTTCACAGGCAGAGCTTTTGGTGGAGATCTT
Organism: Cryptomeria japonica; assembly: GCF_030272615.1. Lineage (NCBI taxonomy): Eukaryota > Viridiplantae > Streptophyta > Pinopsida > Cupressales > Cupressaceae > Cryptomeria > Cryptomeria japonica. Next base: position 873,408,942 of record NC_081409.1, on the reverse strand, counting down.
TGATGAATTACATAAGTGGTGTTGGTGTATCTTGTGGTGGAGTTTCAAGATGTTTTTGTTGATTGTGTTTGAGACTTGGCTAATGGAGATCAATGTTGTGGCGTGTGGACCTATACTTGGTCCCGATTGATCTAGGTTATGGATTGACTTTAATGTAACGTGTGGATAGGACCTATTAATGTATTTTCGAGATGTCTTATGTGTTGATATTATTTGTTTGGTCTAAGGCCAACATGGTTTGTAATTATGTAATGGTTTATTATCTGGTGGCCGACCTGATTGTTTAAGGTCGAGGGTTTGCATATATATGTAAATCTCATTATAGATCATCATAGTTATTATTAGAGGTCATGGCCAAGGAATGTAATGTGCGAATAATGTAATATTATTAAGGTAGAGGATTTGGTTGATCATTGGAGATCGAATTGGGTTTATATAAGAGGATTTAGTCCTCCGATATTGAGATTAATCGACACTGTACTCAAGCATAGGAGATGCTATCTTTTTGCAGTTCAACACTTCTCCGGATTGTAGTCTGGATTTATATGTAGTTAGTGAGGCTCCTTTAGTGATGAGCAATGTGCTCTAGGCTGTTGGCCTTCCTTCAAGTGTAGACCCCTCAATTGTAATTCACATACTTACTACAAAAGTATTATCTGACTATGGGTAGGCTTCCCACCATGGTTTTTCCCTTTACCGGGTCTTCCACGTACAAATCTTGGTATCATGTGGATGGTGTTTATGATTAATTGGTTTATCTTTTATTCAGGTATTAATGATTTGGGTTTTGGTATTGTTGGTTAACAAATTTGCCTGTTTCTTTAAATTATATTTTGAATTACAATATGACTCATGCACACCCCTTTATGAAAGGAAAGGAAATAAACCAATAGTTGGGTGAATTGATTATAGGCTCATCCTCTATATTAGAGGGCAGCTCCTCGTAAGATTTACAATGAATTTTTATGCAGAAAAATTTGAAATGAATACGCTTTTAACCAGAAAGCGCAAAAGGTTTCTGCATTCATTCATCAACACAAAAGAATTCTTACAAATCAAAACTAAAAAAATATCTTGAAGATCTATTTCAAAAGAAGAGCTCGTAGACTCCAACTTCCACCCATGTTCATTTCATAAACTCAAAATAAAGCAAACGCATAGCAGTATAAATGTTGTTCGATTCTCTCTCATGCATCACAGGTCAAGGGGGACCGGTACCACTTAATCCACAATGAATTTACTTGCAAATAATAAAATCCATGAATTCAAGAACACAAAGAGAATTGGTAAATGAAATGATATATTCCACGCATCAATATATATCCCAACAAAGATCACTAATCCATCAAATGCACAGATTTAAAAGATTTCATCCAAAATATAATTTTTCATTCAAATACCAGAGATATTTGTTCAAAGAAATTAAAGGAAAATAAAAAATGTTCCTCCAAATCAGAGTTTTCAGACACTTACATAAAAATAACTTCTAGCATAAATAGACTATGGGCTAATAGTTTGTTACATCATAACTAAAAACTTTAACTTTAACCATAGGTTAAAGAAACTGTTTGCCATAGATCGGCTAACAACTCATCCCTTGGTTGATTAGGACTCCATGATGGATGAGGAAGCCACTGATTTATCCTTCTTTGTTGCGGAACTGTGCATGCCCCACCACTACAAATGTGCAACTGAGAAGTTCAGGTTGACTTGGAAGTAGGGAAGCCCAATATGCACAATATTTTGTTTCTAGAACTCCTTATCCATATTTACCTATGACACATTTTCCTTGTGTGCTTCTAGATGATTAGAATAAATCGTGAGCATTGATTCTATTCTAGCCACCTTCGAGAAATCACCTGTAGTCAAAGAATATGTTTCTCTGATGAACTATATCCTTTCCTAGAAGATTTTTTGCCATATCTATAGCAGCTTCAATTGTCTGAGCATCTTCTTTCATAAGTTGGATGTCAATGCACTTCAAATTTTTTTGCATTGTGACGATTAGATCTCTCAATCCTTTCAACAATCTTGTAGATTCCTCATGGCCCTGTTTGATGATTAAATTCTGCAACTCTACATTCTTCTTCGACACATATGGTAGGTTGTCATCCAAACTCTCCATAGGTTTCTCAGCCAAGAATTTCATCACACCAAATTTTCAGACATCATTCATTTGCACAAGCACTACCACCCACTTAGTCCTTTCCTTCTCCCATGAAACAAATTCTAATTCCAATTCTTTGCTTACACTCACAACATCTTCATATACTTTTACCAGACTGACAATATAGTCTGATCCTTGTTGTATTATGAGATACAACCATTTATTGAACATCTTTGTCACTATTATGTTCCTCTAAACCTGATCTAACATATTTTGGTTCACTGGAGACTTGGGATCGAAGGACACTGCCACTTGTGACAAGGGTTGGGGACTTGGATGGTGTATGGCATTAATGTATTCGACCATCTGAGTGATGATTTTGTTTAACTCTTTTTTATCTTTTTCATCCTTCCATGATCTGGAAATCATCCTTTTTGTGGAGGATTCCAAGTGTTTGACATCAACCGCTCGTGAAGCAACCCACAAATCAATTTTCTCCACAGTGAAGTCAACTTTAGTGGCTTTATTCGAGTCTCTTCCTAGGATAGGTTTAGCTATCTTAGCTATTGAATGACTTGTTACTTCATCTACCTCAAGCATCATCTATGTTTTAGGTTTCTTTGGCTTGGACACTTTTCCAAGACACCTACTAACCATATCCTCCATAGGAATTGTGATTGGGACCACACTTTGTTTCTTCCCAATGGAAGCCTCTAACCATCATAGAGTGCTTGAAGGTTCTTTGGATGGAGTGGTTGTCTAAGTATTGAGTAAATTGACAATAGTTAGAGTGCTCATTAGATTCAGCTCATCCACTGGTTCTTTACCTGTGTCCATATCTTGTGCCAGGGATTTATTCAAATCTCGTTTCTCCATTATTATATCAAGTCCCTCACTTGGATCCAGGTCTATGATGATTTGACTTAATACTGGCTCTTTACTCTGCTTCTTGCTTCTTTCTCGAGTCACTCAGACTAGTGAGGAACTCAGCAAGGACTTTTTTGATCTTCTGGGTTGAATTTCTTCCACAACTGGCTCTGAACCACCTTCAACATCAACAATCTTGTTAGCAATTGAAATAGGAAGTTGAGTTGCTATAGGCTAACCCACTCTCAGTTCATGGGAAGACATGAGTGATCCTTTTTTAAACTTATGATCCCTTAACCATTTCTCAGTTCTTCTTATAATATTGAAAGTCATGGCCTGAATGTTTTCATCTTCCTTTTTATCCCAATCAATCTCAGGGATTGGTTGCCCTTAAACTTCCTTATTCAATTCAGGATCTAGAACATCCTCCCTTGTTTCCTCCTATACCCCTGACACATTGATGGGAAGTTTCATGGTTATTACTTGTTGTAGATTAAATCTTGATCATAGACTCTTTCTTACTTCATACTCATCACTACAATTTTCCAAGTAATCTTTCAACTAGGGTTCATGATAGAAGTGTTCATCTATATTTAGATTTTCAATAGCACAACCCCTGCTATCAAACTTCCATCTAGCAACATAGGGCTACAAATTCATCCTCTTAAATTCCAACTCCAAATTCAAAACATTAGACACAGACTTACAACTACAATATCCAAGTTCAATGGGAAAGGCAAATCCCGATTCACCTTTTGCCCCTAACCTTTTATGAACATGAGCTAGTTGTCTGCTCACTTCAATGAGTACAAGGCTATCAAAGGAATACCTAGGTAGCTTGAATGATTCACCTTCAAAATCACCTACCCAAAGAGAGGTAAACCTAGGAAATTGAATGAAGAAGTTGCCATATATACATATCAATTCCATAGATTCAACTAAAATTCTTTTATTCACATCACCCTGTAGCTCAAAAGCAAGTATTCCTATAAAGACACCATTCCATCTAACAATATGTTCCACATATTTATGTTGCTGCAATAAATGATAGTAATCATAGACTTTCATACCATCCACCCATGGTTCACTGAGAAAGTCGTGTCAATGTCTAGTACAGGCTAATATGTAGAATACATAAGAAGACTTATAAAAGCTAGACATGCCCACAAAATTACTTAAACCTTCATGGAGTCTCTCTACAATTACTTGTGCCCAGTCAAGATATCTATCACCTGATAAAAGCACCTAAATATAAAAATACATCCAGTCCTCCCAATAAAAGGAGTGTGAATTCCCTTTTTGCCTATTCAGCAATATAACAATGTCTCACACTTCTGTGATGAAGTGCTCTCTAGTAAGGGGCATTTGTAGCCGTGACCCTCCCTTTTGAAATTTTAGGAGCTAGTTTCTTGTAATTACACTTCTATATTTACTTTTCTTCTCATAGAAGAAAGCGTATGAGGTCCCAATTGACAAATCCTCATATGACTCCTTATGCGGGATTCCCATTGCCACCATTACTATTTCCCTATTAATATCACTAATAGCTCACCACTACTGGTTCTTATACATCTATTTGCAGAATCATACCTATTCATATAAGATATTACCAAATCTAGGCATGGGGCAGCAAGCGGAAATGCTACAACTTCAACGATACCACTTACAATTTTCTCCATCATTGAACCAGCTTGACGGTTTTTGGCTCTTTCTAAGAAATCCCCTAGGTCGACATGAGCTAAAGAAGTATCATCTAATTCTAGTAAAATGCTCACCAGACATGATGTCTGACCCAGTTTTGGCAGTATTGGTCCCATAATGCCTATTTATACTTTAATCAAACAATTCTAAAGCAAGACGAAATTCAACTCCAACAAACCAAATATTTTCTTCTTACACTGACAAATATTCTAAACTAAAGAAATACAATGTAGGGAAATTGTTTGAACTCACCTGTTACCACCATGAATCCATGAAACCCTCTCAGTAGAGTTGAATTTACCTTCAATATCTCCAGTTCATTTAATTATAACAACTACAACCTTTACAAGTTTTCTTATGAATTTACATGTAATTTTAAGAAAACGGGAAGGAAAAATGGGGGAAATCTACACACACTTCATAATGATTCATTCAAACATGTGGAATAACAGTGATATGAATGACAACCTGATACTTTCTTAATTGCCCATCACCTCGGCACAAATAGTTAATGTCCTGATGATTACTTTCCAAATTTAGAATTTTAAACTATTAGATGCCAAGAATATTCCTTCTTACCGCATTGCCCCCAATGTTATCAAAATCCTTAGAATCAAATTAGAGTGAACTTTTTGAACATTGAACCATCTCATAAGGAGTTCAATGGTTCAAGTTCATTCTGTGAGAATAACAGTGAACTAGCGGCTCAATACAATACTGGGAATGAGCAATAATGATAACTAACAAGTGAAAGAACTTTGAACTTTGAATTGTTGAATCGAGAATATAAAAGGATCAAGGTTCAAGTTCAATGCCAACTCAAAAAAATTTACACTTGCTTGTTAAATAACATCACATAGCTACGACTCATGCAAAAGGACCTTTTGAATCTTGAACCAAAAAAAGAAATGGTTCACGAGTTCAAAGTTCAAAACACATAATGACAACACTCTTTCTTTAGTGAAGTTCAAGGCCGCTAAAGAAATTATTTAGAACACACTTTGAACCTTGAACCTTTTGAACCATTTTAAAGGTTCAACGACATAGGTTCAACGCGAAGAAATACAAAGACCTCAAAGAAAAGAGACACCATAAGGCAACACACAAGCTTGAAATTTTAATGAAAAATTGAGGGGATGCTAACATTGGCTCTGACTGGGGACTAGGAATGTAAGGGAACTAGATATGAACTCAAGGATCTCTAGTTTCACAAATAGGATTTATTAAAAGACTAAGACAGGCACACCAACAGAAAAGAAACTACCGACTAAACAAACCAGAACTTATGTACAAAAAACACGGGGGACTCTTGTTTACAATTGATAAGTTTCAAATCCTACCCATTATAGGCCAGAGGAAGAATAGAGCCATCTTGATATGAAATTTTGAAAAAGCTAGGGCCTTTTACCTCCTGAATCACAAATGGTCCCTTCTATAGTGATTCAAACTTCGTGTATGCCCCCTTTGGTTCCCTTCTTCAATCCTAGAGGAAAACCTGATCACCTAGCATGAATTTTTGTGGCCTGGCTCGCTTGTTGAATATTTTCTTAACCCTCATCTAATGCTCTATTATTCAATCCACTAACTTGTCCCTTTCTTCATCAATCCTCATCAAATGCATAATCCTTTATTCAAATGAATCCTAAAAAATGGGCATCCTCAATGACAATCTGTAACTTGGTTGCCACAAGTTCTAGAGGAAGTGCCACCTGAGCACGTATGCCATAAACCAATTCAAATTGTGACATCCCAATATCTCTTTTTGGTGATGTACAATACACCCAAAGAGCTTCATACAATTTCTTCTGCCAATCTTTGAAATTTTCACTGACCAATTTCTTCATAATATTTATGAGATTTTTATTGCTAGACTCCACCTGACCGTTCTCCCGAGGATAATAATCAAAATAATGAGCGATGGATATCCCATGATCATAGCAGAACAATGAAATCTCAATAGAAGAGAAATTAGTTTCATTATCAGCCAAAATTTTTACAGGTACTCCAAATCGAACTATAATATTTTCTTTGAGAAAATTACAAACAATCTTAGAAATTGTCTTCCGCACTGGAATAGCTTCAACCCATTTGGTAAAATAATATATGGCTATCAGTATATTTTTGTGTCCTACACTTGAAGTAGGTGTCAATAGGCCTATAAAATCCAAACCCCACTCTTTTAATGGTTCATCCACAATCACCGATCGTAGTGGTAATGCTGCGAGTTGTGGCTTACCTATGAATAATTTACATTTCTCACACTTGGCTACCCATGCATAAGCATCTCAGGTTCCATTTTTCTCTTGGAGAAAGATGCATTGGGCAATCCCCATAGCTCAAATAATACGTGACATATGCAAACCAGGAATCTTGAAGTCCAACAAACAAGACTAAGGGCAACTCCTTAGTCACTTCATTCTTACTTTCAGCAATCAACCTGCACAGACCCTTCCCTCTTACCAAGTTTGTGGGTTTAATATCCAAATTTAACTCTTGAATCTTGGACACCCATGAAGCTCTATTATTCATTCCTATATCCTGTTGTGTCAGAATGCTCTTGATTGCAGAGTGAAGCACATAAACAACTACATGAGAATGAAGAATATAATATCTGAACTGTTTTACAACTTTTACAACCGCATACGCTTGTTTCTCCATCAGGGAATATCTCAAGTCATGTTTTTTAAGGGAACACTCATGAAAGATATTGGAACTTCTTCATTATCCTCATTCTTCTCCAACAAAATCCCTAATATACTATGCTATGAGGCATAGCAATAGATAATAAAAACCATTTTAAAATCAGGATTAACTAGAACAGGTGCATGACCAATATCCTCCTTTACTAATTCAAATGCTTTATTTCCCTCCTCATTCCATTTAAATGCTCACTTTTCACTCATCAAGTTCACAATATACCTTGTGGTTTTTGCAAAATTTGGAATGAATCTCCTCAGAAAATTTACTTGTCCAAAGAAGGATTTGAGTACATTTCTGTTTGATGGTAGACTTAGCTGTTGAATTTCCTTTACTCTTTTAGGGTCCATTCTTGCTCCTTCTTTAGAGACAATTTGGCCAAGCAATTTACCCTTTGTCACTCCAAATACTAGCTTTCTTTTTATTTAGGGACACCCCATGTTCATGATACCTTTGTAACACTTGTCTCAAATCTCTTAGGTGATGTTTTCTTCTCTTTGAAAAGATGGTTACGTCATCAAGATACACCACAATTATCTTATCTTTCAAATGACCAAAGGATAGACCCATAGCTTGCTGAAAGGTAGCCCCTACATTAATCAGACCAAATGGTATTCTATTATAAGAAAAAGTACCCTAGCAAGTAATGAAGGCAATCTTATGTTGATCACTTTCTAAAACACTTATCTGATTATAACCTGAAAAGCCATCAAGCATGGACATCATTTCGGAACCTGAAAACATTTGCAAAATGTGCTCCATAGCAGGTAATGGGTAGTTATCTTTTAGACTGGCTTGATTTAGGTTTCTAAAATCTACACAGATCCTTATTTCTCCATTTTTCTTCTAAACGGGAACTATGTTGGCTATCCATGTGGAATGGCAAATGGGGTATACAATCTTGGCCTTCAACATTTTATCTACTTCCTAAATTAGGATTGAAACTTCTAAGTTTTTGTCCAAAAGGACATACTCTAGGCTTCAGAGGAATGTGATGTTGAAATTTTACATCCCTGAAGCTGTTTAAGTCATCATAGCACCAGGCATAAACATCTTTGAATTTCAGTAGCAGACTAATGAATCTCTCTTTCTCCAAAGGAGTGCAACATTTCCCTAGATTTATATATTTGGGATCATCTTCAGTGCCAATGTTAATTCTTTTGTAGCCTCCATCTTATTGAACTGCAGGAATCTGTTCACTTTTTTTTTTCTTTTAAGCATTATGAGGATCAAAAAGGCATTCTAAAGAAAGGTCAACCCTTTAGGAATCTGATTCCCTTTTAATTGCATAACTCCATCGCTCAACTCCTTGGCCCATTCAGGTGAAAACTCTTTACATTCTGAGTCTGACCCTTCAAAATATGTAGTAGCAAATGTTTCAACAGGGTACATGAAATTATTAATTTGCTTATCATTTTCAAACACTTGCCAAAACTCTGAGTTATCAGGAACACTAGGCCGATATAATAATTTGACTCGATCAATATCATTAACAAACTCAGGATGATGAATCAATAAGGAAGCTGATATAGCTAAGGAGTCTTCTTTAGAGTTCTATTTTCTAGGAATATCATCAATAGAAAATGGATCAAAAATCTTTGATTTCATCCCAAACTCTACCATGGTAGTGTTTTAGGCTTTCATTTTTTACATTGAATAATCCTCTGACCTGCTTCACAATCAACTCTGCATCTCCCTTGACTTGAAGAATCTTAACTCCTAATTTCTTAGCTTCAGCTAAGCCTAATAAAAAGGCTTCATACTTGGTCGTATTATTTGTATTCTTCAATTCTAATTTAAAATAAAAAAGGATATGAGTACTAGAAGGAGGAATTAACACTGCCCCTGCACCAGAACCTTATGATGCACAACTTCAATCAAACTCCATTAACCACAAATTTTCTTCTCTTTGGTTGTGATACACTTCGTGCTACCTCATTATCAGATAAAATCATGTAATTTCTAAATTGACATTCATGATACAAAATTTGAGCCCTTGGATCATTAGAGGGGAAAATAGTGAAATTAGACTTAGGTTCAGGCTACAAAATGACTCGTTGTTTCTCTACAGGAATTGTGGCTTGAGACCAATCCATTTTTATCTTACCTCCTAAGTCTCTACAGAACATACAACTTAGCAACATGCCATAGCTGGTAGGAATATCAACTATTAGAATAGTCGGCTTGATTCTTTTATTTGGGTGGGCAAAAGGAACTACTTGAGCATCCTTAATTTGTCCTAATAGGGAATTTTTTAAGAGTCCATTGAATAACATCTGCCAAAAGTTTTCATCAAGGATAACCCCAATGATTTGGCTACTATAGAGGGCATTATATTATCTGATGCACCTGAATCTATAATACAATTATTTAATTTACAACCATTTATAAAGAATGATATTTAAAAAGGCCCAAGTTTTGACTCAAGGACAAAAAAAGTATCATCTATGTGGAGGGGATTTATTTCAGGGGTGATTTCGTGAGCAATAGGATAAGCTGATACATCACTATGGGAAGACAATGTGGCATTTACTAACTATTGTGTTCCATTAGCTTGTGATACATTATTTCATTTTACGAACTGAACGAGTTTATCTAGTTCTTTGCAATTTAATTTAAGACACTCGGCAAGTGTTATTCAAATTTGGGAGGATATACAAAATACTACAATGTCAAATGAACTTTCCTTTTCAACAGACCTTACAAATGGGAAATCTTGAGGCTTTTTGTCATTGTTATGAAATCTGGAAACAATTTCCTTACTTTAAAATTCATAGCAGAAGATAAAGAAATGCCTTGAGGTTTTACATTCTATTGATTTCTTGTGAGCACAACACATGAAGGATCTTCTAGAGTAACCAAAATGTCACCTCTTTCTGAATCTAACTAGTACTCTAGGAAGTGGATTTCAGAGTCACCAAGTTTCTTTAAATATTCCTCTTCACTCCATTCATTTGAAATCTCTTTAGAATTCATCAGTTGTGCATAACACACCATCTCAGGATAGGAACTGCCATCATGTTTGCCTATAATATGAAAAACACACATACTCCTCTTAGGTGGTGGTGCTTCAATCACCAATCTTTGTTAGGTAGGGGGTAATTGTAAAGATTCATTTCCCATCCCCAAAGAATTATTTATATTCTTTAGGTATGTCTTTATAAGGGGATGAGTATGATGTACTATCTTTAGGTAATTGGATTATAAGAATTATTACCTCATTCATCAATCTCTAGATCACAAGGTCTGAAGAAGTAGAAGGTTGAGCATTAGGTATCTGTACTTCTCTCTTCTATTTCCATGCAGTGATCAAATTATCCTCCAACTCAACTGCGAGTGTTTTGACATCACTTAGGGTTGTAACTCTTTGCCTACGGATCAGGAAACCCATCTCTGAAGGCATAGAATTTATAAAAGAACATTTCAGATTGTCATCCGAGGGTTTTTTATTGATTGGAATTTTAGGTACAATCTTATCAAATTTTGCTACAAATTCCCTCATAGACTCTAGGATCTCTTTCTTTAACTGGCCTAATTGAGCTAAAAGAGAGTGTTCATCCTCTGCTACTTTGAATCTTGCCTCAAACCTTGTTTTCAGCCCCTACCAATCTGTTATTGCACTATTGGGCAGATGATAGAACCAATCTACTGCTACTCCAGATAGTGTTTGTATAAATAGCCTCATAGCAACATCCTCATGTTGAACAACTATTATCCCACAAGCAACATTGAATGCATTCAAGTGCTCATCACAATGGTCTTCCCATCACCAATAAATTTTGGCAAGTGATCCCTCGCTTCTTTGGGTAGGGGATTCTGATTTAAACCCAAGTTTAGTGGACCTACTGCATCTCCCCAAGGATTATTTACTGCCATTGTGAGGATGATATTGAGAGGAGTTGGATTAATTATATTGGGTAAAGCAATACCATGCAAGCTCAAAGCTTGACAAACTGAGGATACAAGAAGTGAAGGAGATGGAGAAAGAGGTCTACTTCTTGCTCGTCTCTCAGGTGAGAAGATGGGTTGAAAATCTAGGTTTTGCAACTCTTGAAAAATAGAATCAACTATTCCCTCCCTCCTTTGGGACCTAGTATATCTTCGTGACTCTAGTCTTTCTAAAATACAAAGATTTGATGGCATACAAAAAGATTCTTTAAAACTGGCAATCCAATTCTTAATACTTTGTTACTAGGCAACCAGACTTGTAATTCGACTCACCAACAAAGTCACCAAAAATCTATTGGTTAACAGATTTGCCCCTTTCTTTAAATTATATTTAGAATTACAATATGACTCATCCACACCTCTTTATGAAAATAAAGAAAATAAACTAATAGTTGGGTGAACTGATTATAGGCTCATCCTCTACATTAGAGGTGCATTAGAGGGAAACTCCTTGTGAGATTTACAATGAATTTTTATGCAGAAAACTTTGAAATGAATACACTTTTAACCAAAAAGCACAAAAGGTTTTCGCATTCATTCATCAACACAAGATAATTCTTACAAATCAAAACTAAAAGAATATCTTGAAGATCTATTTCAAATGAAGACCTCATAGACTCCAACTTCCACACATGTTCATTTCATAAACTCAAAATAAATCAAACGCATAGTGGTATAAAAACTGGCCGATTGTCTCTCATGCCCCATAGGACAAGGGGGACAAGTACCAATTAATCGACAATGAATTTACTTGCAAATAATGAAATCCATGAATTCAAGAACACAAAGAGAACTGGTAAATGAAATGATATATTTCACACATCAATATATATCCCAACAAAGATCACTAATCCATCAAATACACAGATTTAAAAGATTGGATCCAAAATATCATTTTTCATTCAAATACCAGAGATATCTGATTAGAGAAATTCAAGGAAAATCAAAACTGTTCCTCAAAATCAAGTGTTTTGGACCCTTACATAAAAGTAACTTCTACCATAAATAGCCTCAAGGCTAATAGTTTTTTACATCTTAACTAAAAACTTTAACTTTAACCATAGGTTAAAGAAACCTTTTTCTTAAAAAAAAGAGAAACCAAGACAAAAGCCATAGATCGGCTAATAGCTCATCCCTCAGTTGATTAGGAGTCCATCATGGCAGAGGAAGCTATTGATATATCGTGCTTTGTTGCGGAATTACGCATGCCACACCACTCCAAATGTGCAGCTGAGAAGTTCACGATGACTTGGAAGTAGGGAAGTCCAATATGCACAATACATTGTTTCCAGACTTCCCTATCCATATTTACATGTGACACCTTTTCCTTATGTGCCTCCTGATGATCAGAAAAAACCGTGAGCATTGATTCTATTCTAGCTACCTTCGAGAAATCACTTGTAGTCAAAGATTTTGTTTCTCTAATGAACTGTATCCTTTCCTGGAAGATCTTTGCCATATTTGTAGTAGCTTCGGTTGTTTAAGAATCTTCTTTCATAAGTTGGATGTCAATTCACTTAAGATATTTTTGCATTGAGTCGATTAGATCTATCAATCCTTTCAACAATCTTTTAGATTCCTCGTGGCCTTATTTGATGATTGAATTCTACCACTCTACAATCTTCTTCGACCCATATAGTATGTTGTCATCCAAACTCTCCATAGGTTTCTCAACCAAGAAATTCATCACACCAAATTTTTGGACATCGTTCATTTGCAAAAGTACTACCACCCACTTAGTGCTTTCCTTCTCACAGGTAACAACTTCTAATTCCAATTCTTAGCTTACAATCAGAGCATCTTCGTATACTTTTACCAAACTAACAACATAGTCTGAGCCTTGTTGTATTATGAGATCAAGCCATTTATTGAATATCTCTACCACCATTCCATTCCTCTGAAACTGAACTAACATCTTTTCATTCACCGGAGACTTGGGATCAAAGGACAGTGCTACTTGTGACAAGGGCTGGGGACTTGGATGGTGTATGGCATTAATGTGTTTGGCCATCTGAGTGATGATTTTATTCAACTCCTTTTTATCTTTTTCATCCTTCCATGATCTAGAAATCATCCTTTTTGTGGAGGATTCCAAGTGTTTGGCATCAACCGCTCGCGAAGCAACCCCCAAATCAATTTTCTCCATAGTGAAGTCATCTTTAGTGGCTTTGTCTGAGTCTTTGTCTAGGATAGGTTTAGCTATCTCAACTGTCCAATGACCTGTTGCTTCATCTACCTCAAGCATCATCTATGTTTTAAGTTTCTTTGGCTTGGACACTTTTCTGAGACACTTGGTAACCATATCCTCCATAGGAATTGTGATTGGGACCACACTACATTTCTTCCCATTGGAAGCCTCTAACCATCATGGAGTGCTTGAAGGTTCTTTGGATGGAGGGGTTGTCTAAGTACTTTTTGAATTGACAATAGTTAAAGTGCTCATTGGATTCAGCTCATCCACTGGTTCTTTATCTGTGTCGATATCTTGTGTCAGGGATTCATTCAATTCCTATTGCTCCATTATTATTTCAGGTTCCTCACTTGGATCCAGGTCTACAACGATCTGACTCAATGTTGGCTCTTTACTCTTCTTCTTGCTTATTGCCTGAGTCACTCGGACTGGTGAGGAACTTAGCAGGGACCTTTTTGATCTTTTGGGTTGAATTTCTTCCACAACTAGGTTTGAACCATCTTCAACATCAACAATCTTGTTAGCAGTTGAAATAGGAATTTGAGTTGTTGTATGCGAACAAACTCTTAGTTCATGGGAAGACATGATTGATCCTTTTCTAAACTTTTGATCCCTTAAACATTTCTCAGTTCTTCGTATAGCATTAAAAGTCCTAACCTGAATGTTTTCATCTTCCTTTTTATCCCAGTTAATCTCAGGGGTTGGCTACCCTTGAACTTCCTTATTAAACTCAGGATCTAGAATATCCTCCTCTGTTTCCTCTTGTATCCCTGACACATTGATGGGAATTTTCATGGTTATTACTTGTTGTAGAGTAAATCTTGACTATAGGCTCTTTCTTACTTCATACTCATAACTACAATTTTCCCAGTAATCTTCCAATTGGGGTTCATGACAGAAGTGTTCATCTACATTTAGATTTTCAACAACATAGCCCCTGCTATCAAACTTTCATCTAGCAACGTAGGGCTGCAAATTCATCCTCTTAAATTCCAACTCAAATTCAAAGCATCAGACACTGACTTACACCTGTAGTATCCAAGTTTAATGGGAAAGGCAACTCCAGATTCACCTTTTGCCCCTAACTTTTTATCAACATGAGCTAGCTATCTTCTCACTTCAATGAGTACAAGGCTATCAAAGGTGTACCTAGGTAGCTTGAATGGTTCACCTTCAAAACCACCTACCCGAAGATAGGTAAACCTAGGTAAATGAATGAAGAAGCTGCCATATATGCTTATCAATTTCATAGCTTCAACTGACATTCTTTTATTCACATCATCCTATAGCTGAATAAAAAGTCTTCCTACAAAGACACCATTCCATCTGACAATATGTTCTACATATTTTTGTTGCTGCAATAAAGGACAGTAATCATAGACATTCATACCATCCACCCAAGGCTCATTGAGCAAGTCGTGCCAATATCTATTATAGGCTAATATGTAGAATAGATAAGAAGACATATAAAAGATAGACATGCCCACAAAATTACTTAAACCTTCATGGAGTCTCTCTGCAATTACTTGCACCTAGTCAAGATATCTATCACCTGATAGAAGCACCTAAATATAAAAAATACATCCAATACTCCCAATAAAAGGAGTGTGAATTCCCTTTTAGTCTATTCAATAGTATAACAATGTCTCACACTTATGTGATGAATTTCTCCCTAGTAAGGGGCTTTGGCAGTGATGACCCTCCCTTTTTAACTTTGAGGAGCTAGTTTATTGAAATTACACTTCTATATTTACCTTTCTTCTCAGAGAAGAAAGCATATGAGGTGCCAATTAACCACTCCTCATATGACTCCTTATGCGGGATTCCCATCGCCACCATTACTATTTCCCTATTAATATAAACTAACAGCTCGCCACTGCTGGTTCCTATACATCTATTTGCAGCATAATACCTATTCATGCAAGCTATTACCAAATCTAAGCATGGGGTAGCAAGGGGAAACGCGCCAGCTTCAACGAGACGCTTCTTACAATTTTTTCCATCATTGAACCAGCTTCAAGGTATGTGGCTCTTTCTAAGAAATCCCCCAAGTCGACCTGAGCTAAAGAAGTATCATCTAATTCTGGTAATATGCTCACTAGACATGATGTCTGACCTAGTTTCGGTAGTATTGGCCTCATAATGCCTACTTATAGTTTAATCAAACAATTCTAAAGTAGGACGAAATTCAACTCCAACAAACCAAAGATTTTCTTCTTACATTGACAAATCTTCTAAACTAAAGAAATATAGTGTAGGGAAATTGTTTGAACTCTCTTGTTACCACCATGAATCTATGAAACCCTCTCAGTAGAGCTGAATTTACCTTTGATGTCTCCAGTTTGTTCAATTATAACAACTATAACCTTTACAAGTTTTCATATGAATTTACATGTCTTTTTAAGGAAACGGGAAGGAAAATCGAGGGAAATCTACACACGCTTCATAATGATTCATTCAAATGTGAGAAGTAACAGTGATATGACTGAAAACCTAATACTTTCTTAATTTCCCATCACCTCTGCACAAATAGTTAATGTCCTTATGATTACTTTCCAAATTAAAAAATTTAAACTGTTAGATGCCATGAATATTCCTTCTTACCATGTTGCCTCTAATGTTATCAAAATCCTTAGAATCAGCTTAGAGTAAACTTTTTGAACCTTGAACCATCTCACAAGGAGTTCAATGGTTAAAGTTCATTCTATGAGAATAACATTGAACTAGTGGCTCAATAAAATACTGGGAATGAGCAATAATGATAACTAACAAGTGAAAGAACTTTGAACATTGAATGGTTGAACAAAGAATACAAAAGGTTCAAGGTTCAAGTTCAATACCGACTTAAACACATTTAAACTTGCTCATTAAATAACATCACATATCCGCGACTCATACAAAAGGACCTTTTGAACCTTGAACCAAAAAAAGAAAAGGTTCACGGGTTCAAAGTTGAAAAAACATAATGGCAATGCACTTGCTTTAGTAAAGTTAAAGGCCACTAAAGACATCACCTAGAACACACTTTGAACCTTGAACCTTTTGACTTGTTTTAAAGGTTCAATGCCATAGGTTCAAAGTGAGGAAATACAAAGACCGAAAAGAAAAGAGAGACCATAAGGCAACCCGCAAGCTTAAAATTTAAATGAAAAATTGAGAGGATGCTAACATTAGCTCTAACTAGGGACTAGGAATGTAAGAAAACTAGACATGAACTCAAGGATCTCTAGTTTCGCAAATAGGATTTATTGAAAGACTAAGATAGACACATCAACAGAATAGAAACTACCGACTAAAAAAACCAAAACTTATGTACAAAAACCACGAGGGACTCTCATTTACAATTGATAAGTTTCAAATCCTGCCCATTATAGGTCAGGGAAAGAACAAATCCATCTTGATATGCAATTTTGAAACAATTAGGGCCTTTTACCTCCTGAATCACAAATGGTCCCTTCCATAGCGATTCGAACTTCGTGTGCGCCCCCTTTGGTTTCCTTCTTCTGTCCCAAAGCAAAACTTGATCACCTAGCATAAATTTTTGTGGCATGGCTCACTTGTTGAATATCTTCTTAAACCTCATATGATGTTTTGTTATTCGATCCACTAACTTGTCCCTATCTTCATCAATCCTCATCAAATGCATAACCCTTTTTTCAAGTGAATCCTGAAAAATGGGCATCCTCAATGACGGTCTGTAACTTGGTTACCGCAAGTTCTAGAGGAAGTGCCACCTGAACACCTACACCATAAACCAATTCAAATGGTGACATCCCAATATCTCTTTTTGGTGATGTACGATCTACCCAAACAGCTTCATATAATTTCTTATGCCAATCTTTGAAATTTTCAATGACCAATTTCTTCATAATATTTATGGTATTTTTATTGCTGGACTCCGCCTGACCGTTCCTCTGAGGATAATAATCCAAAGATTGAGCAAGGGATATCCCATGATCATAGGAGAACAATGAAATCTCAGCAAAAGATAAATTAGTTGCATTATCAGCCACAATTTTTAGAGGTACTCCAAATCGAACTAGAATATTTTCTTTTAGAAAAGTACAAACAACCTCAGAAGTCATCTTCCACATCGGAATAGCTTCAACCCATTTTGTAAAATAATCTATGGTTGTCAGTATATGTGTGTTTCCTACACTTGAAGTAGGCATCAAAGGGCCTATAAAATCCAAATCCCAATGTTTGAATAGTTTATCCAAAATCACTAATCGAAGTGGTAATGCTGTGAGTTGCGGCTTACCCGTGAATAATTTATATTTCTCACACTTGGCTACCCATGCATAAGAATCTTTGAATATGCCTAGCCAATAATAGCAATTTCTCAAAAATTTGTAAGCAGGTACTATAGATGAAAAATGGCCACCACAGGCTTCATCATGGAAGGTTTTCAATAGTGACTGTTGAAGTGATTTATCTACACAATGCAAGAAAGTTCCATCCAAACCCCTTTTGTACAATACATCATTAAAAATAACGTATTTTGCAGCCATTATTCTCAGGTTCCATTTTTCTCTTAGAGAAAGATGCATTGGTAAATCCCCATAGGTCAAATAATATGTGACATCTACAAACTAGGAATCTTGAAGCCCGACAAACAAGACTAAGGGCAACTCCTCAGCCACTTCACTCTTAATTTAAGAAATCAACCTGTACAGACCCTGCCCTCTTACCAATTTTGTGGGTTTAATATCCAAATCGAACACTTGAATCTTGGACACCCATGAAGCTCTATTATTCATTCCTATATCTCGTTGTGTCTGAATGCTCTTGACTGCAAAGTGAGGCACATAAACAATTGCATGAGAATGAAGAATATAATATCTGAACTGTTTTACAGCTTTTACAACTGCATACACTTGTTTCTACATTAGGGAATATCTCAACTCATGTTTCTTCAAGGGAACGCTCATAAAAGATATGGGAACTTCTTCATTATCCTTGTTCTTCTACAATAAAATCCCTGACATAGTATGCTTCAAGGCATACCAATAGATAATAAAATCTATTTTAAAATTTTGATTAACCAGAACAGGTGCATGACCAATAGCCTCCTTTATTGATTCAAATTCTTTCTTTCCCTCCTCATTCCATTTAAATGCTTATTATTCACTCATCGAGTTCACAATATACCTAGTGGTTTCTGCAAAATTTGGAATGAATCTCCTTAGAAAATTTACTTGTCCAAAGAAGGATCTGACTGCATTTCTGTTTGACGGTAGACTTAGCTACTGAATTTCCTTTACTCTTTCAAGGTCCACTCTTACTCCTTCTTTAGAGACAATGTGGCCAAGAAATTTACCCTCTGTCACTCTAAATATTGACTTTTTTGAATTTAGGGACACCCCATGTTCACGACACCTTTGTAATACTTGTCTCAAATCTCTCAGGTGATGTTTTCTTCTCTTTGAAAAGATGGTTAAGTCATCCAGACACACCACAATTATCTTATCTTTCAAATGACCAAAGGATAAACCCATAGCCTGATGAAAGGTAGCCCCTACATTAATCAGACCAAATAGCATTTTGTTATAAGAAAAAGTATCCCAGGGAGTAATGAAGGCAGTCTTATGTTGATCACTTTCTAAAACACTGATCAAATTATAACCTAAAAATCCATCAAGCATAGACATCATTTTGGAACCTGAAATCGTTTGCAAAATATGGTCCATAGCAGGTAATGGGTAGTTATCTTTTAGACTAACTTGATTCAGGTTTCTAAAGTCTACATAGATCCTTATTTCTCTATTTTTCTTCCAAACAAGAACTATGTTGGTTATCCATGTGGAATGGCAAATGGGGTATATAATCCTGACCTTCAACATTTTATCTACTTCCTGAAATATGGCTTCAGCTACTTTAGTATTGAAACTTCTAAGTTTTTATCGAAAAAGACATACTCAAGGATTCAAAGGAATGTGATGTTGAAAATTTCCATCCCTGAAGTTCTTTAAGTCATCATAGCACTAGTCAAAAATATATTTGAATTCCAGCAGCAGACTAATGAATCTCTCTTTCTCCACAGGAGTGCAACATTTCCCTAGATTTATATATTTGGGATCATCTTTAGTGCTAATGTTCATTTTTTATAATGAATAATCCTTTGACCTGCTTCACAATCAACTCGGCATCTCCTTTGACTCAAATAAGCTTAACTTCCAATTTCTTAGCTTCAGCTAAGCCTAATAACAAGGATTCATACTCGGTCATATTTTTTTTATTCTTGAATTCCAATTTAAAAGAAAAATGGATATGAGTACCAGAAGGCAGAATTAACACTACCACTGTACCAAAAACTGATGCTGCACAACTTCAATCAAACTGCAGTAACCATAAATTTTCTTCTCCCTTTGGTTGTGATACACTTCCCGCTACCTCATTATCAGATAAAATCATGTAATTTCTATTGGCATTGTGTTGTCATTGATGTCAACCGGTATGGGATAGGTTACCAACATAGTGCATCATTGACAAGGAGAGTATGTCAACTGATAAAGTGATGTGTTGATGAATGGGAAAGGTGTTTGAGTGGTTGTTTGTGATGAAGAGGCATAATGTTATCTGAATCACATCAACACTAGAAGAGAAGAATGAATCGGTGAATTGAAGGAATGCCTCAAGTGCATGAGATCAGAGTTATGCAGTGGATCGACAAAGAAGGCATGTTGAGATGCTAGTACAAGGGCAGTGTGAAGTGTTTATTTCTATGACAAACCAGTAGAGAAATGAACATAATTGATTAGGGAGAAAGGCAAGGCCAAGCAGATGCAAATAGAGGAATCTGACCTGACTGAAGATGGAGTCTTGTGAAGGATGATGATATGGTGTCATCAACAGTGGTAACTGATATGTAAGTCCACCGGTTATATATGCAAGGTGCAGATGCAGAAGAGTTCCCAATTGTGGGAATGTGCATGATTTGGTTGGACATGCCTGTTGACTGGTCAAGGTCTTCCACCGATAGCTCAAGCAAAGAACGGACATGAGGAGTTAACCAGTATAATGTGAGATATCGGCAAGATTAGTTAACCAAAAGTGAAGAGGAACTGATAGATTATATGGTTGGTGACCAAGCTAAACTGACAAAGAAGTGTGATGAGGTGGATACCAACTATGATGCCACGTGAAGATGAAGTGGCCGATGAAACCTGCATAGATCGATGAAGTAAGGTTGGTGAGGTAGTTGTGATTGGTCCGACATTAATGGTGACCACAAAGATCAAGGTAGAGTTGTAGAGTCATGTGGATTGAGATCCAGGACATATTGGTTGTGCGGATCGACATAGGAGAAGGAGACAACCAGACTATTTATGGCGATTATCTAAGAAAAGTTGAAAGAATGGTTGCAGATTGCTAAAGAAAGGAGGCATGTTCTGGAAGGCACATAAATGGTGGATATGTAGAGATAGACATCTCTGATTTATGATCCAATTAGATTTGATTAGATTCATTGTGTCTCGTGATCAGTGGAGAAAACCCAAAGGTGCCAAGTTTGATTTGGTTTTTGGCAGGAAGTCTAGGTTATAAATACGTGAGCCTGAGAGATAGATTGTGTTGTTAATGGGAAGAAGATTATGTTGTTGCCAAGTGACTAAGTGTTACTTCTACACTTAAGAGAAAAATAGACAAGCACCCAACATATATCCGAGAAGAGAGTAAGAGTGAGGGAGAATCATGTTGAAGTGTTCAACTGATAAAAGAACAGAACCAATAGTGTCCATACTGGGAGAGCAAAGGTGAAGGCAACTGCAAAGTAGGTAGGCATAGGACTGACTAAGTATAGTAATGGTGTAGAGTAGCAGAGTGATGAAGGAAGTGAGAACCGGTAGAGAGAAAGGTGAAATGGTAAGCAGCAGTAGTAAGGAGAGAGAGAGAGCGAGTAAGAAGAGAAGATATCAGCAGGATAGTGACTAAGTTGGTGAAGATTTAGTCAGAGTGTGTAGAGAACTAGTAAGGCTAAGGAGATACCTTACCAGTAGGGAAGATTGTATTGAGTTGTTATAAGATTCACTTGTAACTAGATTACTACCTTGTATTTGATGTTTTATATTGTGAACACTTAGTTGTAGCTCGGTGCAGGGGTTGTAGCTCCTTGGGTTGATGCTCTAAAGATAGGGGTTGGTGCCCTAAAGTCAGGGGTTGGCGCCCTAAAGTCAAGGGTTGGTGCCCTAAACTTTGTAACAATGTTTTCATTGTGAGGCTGGATTAGAGTAGTAGACTCCAACAACATTGCTCACTGAGGTTTTTCCCATCTTGGGTTTTCCTCGTACATCCTAGTGTTATGAGATGCCTCTTTGTGTGTGATTGTTTTGAGTTGGTCTACTCACTAATCAGTATGTCCTTATTGTGTTAGATCTAATAACCAGTATGCTCACATAGGATTGCTAAAGAGAAAAATAGACAAGGGATTAGAGAACCACTGATTCACCCCTTCCCCCTCTCAGTGGTGCATTGTGTCTAACAATTGGTATCAGAGCATAGGTATCCAGTTAGAAGAGTATTCTCCAACCTGGGTAGATTCTAGCCTAGGGGACACAATGGTTTGTTTAGTATCAATCCTTGGCCTAGTGTTTGATGGATCAAACTATTCTATTTGGAGTTTCCAAATGGAAGTCTTCCTATCCTCCCTAGGGTTTTATGTGTGGATGATAGTTGTAAATGGTTTCCCTCAGAATGTATGTCCCCCCATCAGCATTGAAGAAGAAAGAAGATAGTTATGTAATGAAGAAGCCATGAAGGCTATATTCAGTGGGCTCACTGGTGATGTCTCCTCATAGATGGATAGATGTAAAACATCAAAGATTCTATGGGATAGACTAAAGATGCTTTATGGAAATGAGCCATGCACTACTGAATCGGATTGTGGAAGCATGAAGAACAACAATGCTGACACAAGTGGAAGTGTTGACAACATATCCATCAGGTGTTGTAGTTTTGATGAAGAGGAAGCATATCTCTTCATGGCACAAGAGACAAAAAGTGATGCACACACATTAGAGTGTGACAAGACTGATAGATCCCACTAGAAAGATGTGTTTAGGAATGATGATGAATATGAAGCCGAAGTAGATCTTGAATGTGAATTGGTAAGTGCACCAGATGAGCTGCAAAGTGTTAGAAAGGATTTTAAAAATTACAAAGCTTCAATTCATGATTAATGCAGCCCGTTGAGAATATGCCTTTAAGAATCAAATACAAATATCTATATATTCACATCCCAACTTGAAGAGGCAAAAAGGTTGACTGGTGAGTTGAAGTTAGTCTTTGATAATAAGGAGAGGAGATGTGAGGAGCTCCAGCTAGAAGTGGAAACAAAGGATAAGGAATGTCAAAAGATGAAGGAAGAGATGGAGAATCTCATAAAAGAACTTGAGAAATGTCAAGATGAACTCAAGTTGAGAATGAAGAATGATGTTGCATGGAGAAACAATGAAGACCTGAAAGGAAAAGAAAAGATGAGGGAAGATATTGTTACCGATAGCATGAATAAGGGAAGACCTCCTACCGGTAGAATACAAAGAAATGATGCTGCCACCAAGTCAAGGAAAGCATGGCAGAAGAAGAGAACAGATGAAATATCTGTAGAGAATGAACAACCCTAGATCCCTTCCTAGAGAAAGAAAAATGTAGATGCCAAACTGGTAAGAACACCTCATGTTTGGCAAAATAAATTTGTAATCAATAAGACCCCTCTCTTCAATTATTATTTTGGATGCAAAGGTTATGGCCATAGGGTAGAAGAATGTAAAATGTGGCCTAAGAATAGACAGAGTGTTCTTTCTAGGCATAATAAATCAGATGGCTATAGATTGTATGCATATGAGCATAATCCATCTAGGGGAAGAAGAATGCATACTCCCTTTTCTGGTAATACTAATGTCGCATGTCATAACTACAATAGACCTAGACATATAAGTTATGATTACAAGAGGAAAAACTTGCAGTCCTACAACAACCGGCTGAATAGTCATGCTTAGCATGGAAGGTAGTTATAGAGGATACAAACAGCAAAGACCTGCATGGAACAAGATGAGTGGTGTTCCTGATCATGCAAGGTATCCAAGGAGATTGACAGATTGCCACAATGACATGATAAGAAGAAGAAGAGAAAATCGGTACAACAAAAGGTTCCCATGTCATGAGGTTAGCATGGATGATGTGTGCTTCTACAACACTACCTCCTATCTTGGTGCTAAATCTGGAAGTGTAAGTGTTGATCAGCAGGAGAAGATGAAACTTGCTCCCTGGGCTAAAAAGGGGAAGAAAAGTGAGACCAAATAGGCATGGAGGAAGAAGTAAGAAAATAGGACCATGGACCAGAATTTTGCATTCAATGCACAAGTGATATCTCCTATGGCTTAAAGGAGATGCAAGAATCAGAGGGAGTTGCATAATGACTATATCATTCACCCCTTAGTTGATTATAGATAAGGAGATGAACAAACTATTTTCGGTAAGAGGAAGAAGATATGAGAGCAATATGTGTAGTTACCCTGACTACACCTGGAAGATGGCTTACTACTGCAGGCAAAATGAATGGGGGCAGAGGAAATTGGAACTGGGAAATATAGGTAATAAGGAAAGTGTCCCAGTAGAGACAAGAGACCGGTATATGCATCATGTTACCGACACTGATGTTGATCAGTGTTGCTAAGTTATGTAAGTCAAGCCAATATGTTGAAGAGTCATTGCAGCAACTCTGATAGCTTGGATGGATGTGGCTATGTCTCAGATGTCATCAGAAAGGTCTTGAATGTCATATGGTGATCCAATAGTGGATCCCATGTGCATGCATCTTTATGAGTCAACAAGTTGAATATGTGACCTACAGTTGGCATTGTGGTCATGTTGGTAGAGGTTATAGGTACTAAGGTGAGAACCATTTTGAAATCTGGCAGATGAGAAATGAAGACCAAAAAACTATGGTTCAGGGGGAGTTCAGGGCTATATCCTCATATTGATATTTGATATACTGTGCACAAAAGCAGATCAAGTAGATGATAAAAGAAGGAGAGAGACCAATGTGTGCTATTAAGAGTTGTTAGGTACCTGAGTTTTCCATCTCATATGTCGGTAGTTGAGTTGATGTTATGCATAATCTTCAAAGGGGGAGATGCACCTGATAAAAAAGGGGGAGAAATATTTTGTGCTCAGTGGATGCAAGGAGAAATGTTATCCTAACAGTACCCTTTGTCATTGTGTCAAAGGGGGAGAAGAATTTTGTAGTATATCAGATACTAAAAGTGTTGACATCAATGCCAAAGGGGGAGATTGTTGGCATGATGTTGTCATTGATGTCAACTGGTATGGGAAATGTCACTAATAGAGTGCATCATTGGCAAGGAGAGTATGTCAACTAATAAAGTGATGTGTTGACAAATGGGCAAGGTGTTTGAGTGGTTGTTTGTGATGAAAAGGCAGAATGTTATCTGAATCACATCAACACTGGAAGAGAAGAATGAACTGGTGAATTGAAGGAATGCCTCAAGTGCATGAGATTAGGGTTATGCAGTGGATCGACAAAGAAGGCATGTTGAGATGCGAGTATAAGGGCAATGTGAAGTGTTTGTCACTATGAGAAATCAGTAGAGAAATGAACATAATTGATCAAGGAGAAAGGCAAGGCCAAGCATATGCAAATAGAGGAATCTGACTTGACTGAAGATGGAGCCTTGTGAAGGATGATGAAATGGTATCATCAACAGTGGTAATCGGTATGTAAGTCCACTAGTTATATATGCAAGGTGCAAATACAGAAGACTTCCCAATTGTGGGAATGTGCATGATTTGGTAGGACATTCTTGTTGATCGGTCAAGGTGTTCTACTAGCAGCTCAAGCAAAGAATGGACATGAGGAGTTAACCAATATAATGTGAGATATCGACGAGATTAGTTTACCAGAAGTGAAGAGGAACTGGTAGAGTATATGGTTGGTGACCAAGCTAAACTGACAAAGAAGTGTGATGAAGTGGATACAAACTATGATTCCACATGAAGATGAAGTGGTTGATGAAACCTGCATAGGTCGGTGAAGTAAGGTTGGTGAGGTAGTTGTGATTGGTCTGACATTAATGGTGACTGCAAATATCAAGGTAGAGTTGCAAAGTTGTACGGCTCGAGATCCAGGATAGATTGGTTGTGTGGATCAACATAGGCGAAGGAGACAAGTGGGATATTTATGGTGATTGTCTAAGCAAAGCCAAAAGAATGGTTATAGGTTGCTAAAGAAAGGAGACATGTTTTGGAAGGCACATAAATGGTGGATATGTATAGATAGACATCTCTGATTTGTGATCCGATCAAATTTGATTGGATTCAGTGTGTCTCATAATCAATGGAGAGAACCCAAAGGTGCCAACTTTGAATTGGTTTTTGGTGGGAAGTCTGGGTTATAAATACATGAGCCTGAGACATAGATTATGCTATTACCAAGTGACTAAATGTTACTTTTGCATGTAAAAGCAAAATAGCCAAGCGCCTAACAGATATCTAAGAAGGAAGTAAGAGTGAGGGAGAATCATGTTGAAGTGTTCAACCGGTAGAAGAACAAAACTGGTAGTGTCCATACTAGGAGAGAAAAGGCGAAGGAAACTGCAGAGTAGGTAGCCATAAGACCGACTAAGTATTGTACCGGTGGAGAGTAGCAGAGTGCTGAAGGAAGCAAGAACTGACAAAGAGAAAGGTGAAATAGTAAGTAGCAGTAGTAAGGAGAGAGAGAGGAGTGAGTAAGAAGAGAAGATACCAGTAGGATAGTGACTAAGTTGGTTAAGATTCAGTTAGAGTGTGCAGAGAACTGGTAAGGCTGAGGAGATACCTTACCAGTAGGGAAGATTGTATTGAGTTGTTACAAGATTCACTTGTAACTAGATTACTACCTTGTATTTGAAGTTTTATATTGTGAACACTAAGTTGTATCTCGGTGTAGGGGTTGTAGCTCCTTGGGTTGGTACCCTAAAGACAGGGGTTGGTGCTCCTTGTGTTAGTTCTCCTTGGGTTGGTGCCCAAAACTTTGTAACAATGTTTTCATTGTGAGGCTAGATTGTAGCAGTAGACTCCAACAATATTGCTCAATGAGGTTTTGCCCATCTTGGGTTTTCCTCGTACATCTTGGTGTTATGAGATGCCTCTTTTTGTGTGATTATTTTGCACTGGTCTCCTCACTAATCAGTATGTCCTCATTGTGTTAGATCTAATAACTAGTATGCTAACATAGGATTTCTAAAGAGAAAAATAGACAGAGGATTAGAGAACCACTGATTCACCCCCTCCCCCTCTCAGTGGTGCATTGTGTCTAACAATTTTTGAATTGACATTCATGATACAGAATTTAGGCCCTTGGATCATCAGAGGGAAAAATAGTGAATTTAGACTTAGGTTCAGGCTGCAAAATGACTCGATGTTTCCCTACAGGAATTGTGGCTTTAGACCAATCCATTTTTAGCTCACCTCCTAAGTCTCTACTGAACATACGACTTAGAGACATGCCATAGCTGGTAGGAATATCAACTATTAGAATGGTCAGCTTGATTCTTTTATTCAGGTGGGAAGCAAGAACTACTTGAGCATCCTTAATTTATCCTAATAGGGGAATTTGTTTAGAGTCCATTGAATAACATCTGCCAAAATTTTTTGTCAAGGATAACCCCAATGATTTGGCTACTGCAGAGGGCATTATATTATCTGATGCACCTAAATATATAATATAGTTATTTAATTTATGACCATTTATAAACAATGATATGTAAAAAGGCTCAGGTTTTGACTCAAGGATAGACAAAGTATAATCTATTTGGAGGGCAGTTATTTCAAGGGTCATTTCATGAGCAATAGGATAAGTTGATACATCATTTTGGGAAGACAATGTGGCATTTACTCACTATTGTGTTCCATTAGCTTGTAACATATTATTTCCTTTTATTAATTGAACGGGTCTATCAAGTTCTTTTGGATTTAATTTAAGATACTCGACAGGTGTAATTTGAATTTGGGAGGATTTACAAAACTCTATAATGTCAAACTTTCCTTTTCAACGGACCTTACCAATGGGAACTCTTGAGGTTTTATATTCTGTTAATTTCTTGTGAGCACAATGCATGAAGGATCTTCTAGAGTAACCAAAATGTCACCTCCTCTTTCTGAATCTGACTCATACTCTAGGAAGTGGATTTCAGAGTCACCGGGTTGCTTTAAAGATTCCTCTTCATTCCATTCATTTGCAATCTCTTTAGAATTCATTAGTTGCACATAACGCACCATCTCAAGACATGAACTACCATCATGTTCATCTGTAAGACGAAAAAGATGCATAGTCCTCTTAGGTGGTGGTGCTTCAATCGCCAATCTTTGTTGGGTAGGGGATAATTGTAAAGATTTGTTTCCCATCCCCAAAGACTGATTTATATTCCTTATAGGTATGTCTTGATAAGGGGATGAGTAAGATTTCCTAGCTTTAGGTAATTGTCTTTTAAGAGTTATTACATCATTTATCATTCTCTAGATCACAGGGTCTAAAGAAGTAGAAGGTTGAGCATTCGGTATCTGTACTTATCTCTTCCATTTCCCTATAGTGATCAAATCATCCTCCAACTCAACCACAAGTGTTTTGGCATCACTTAGGGTTGCAACTCTTTGCTTGTGGATCAGGAAACCCATCTTTGAAGGCATGGAATTTATAAAAAACCATTTCAAATTGTCATCTGAGGGTTTTTGATTGATTGGAATTTTATGTACAATCTTATCAATTTTTTGTACAAAGTCCCTCATCAACTCTGGGATCTCTTTATTTAACTGGGATAATTGAGCTAAAAGAGAGTGTTCGTCCTCTGCAACTTTGAATCTTGTGTCAAACCTTGTTTTCAGCCCCGCCATTATGTTATTGCACTATTGGGAAGATGATAGAACCAATTTGCTGCTACTCCAGTTAGTGTCTATACAAATAGCCTCACAACAACATCCTCATGTTGAAAAACTATTATCCCATAGGTAATATTGAATGCATTCAAGTGCTCATCAACAATGTTCTTCCTATCACCACTAAATTTTGGCAAGTGATCGCTCGCTCCTTTGGGTAGGGGATCAAAATTTAAACCCAAGTTCAATGGACCTATTGCAGCTCCCCAGGGATTATTTTACTACCATTGTGAGGATGATATTGAGAGGAGTTGGATTAATTATATTGCATAAAGCAATACCATGCAAGGTTAGAGCTTGACAAAATTAGGATACAGGAAGTGAAGGAGATGGAGAAGGAGGTCTACTTCTTGCTCGTCTTTGAGATGAGAAGATGGGTTGAAACTATAGGTTCTGCAACTCTTGAAAAATAGAATCAACTATTACCTCCCTTCATTGGGACCTAGTATATCTTCATAACTCTAGTCTATCTAAAATAAAAAGCTTTGATGGCACACAAGGAGATTCTTTAAAACTGGCAATCCAATTCTTAATACTTTGTAACTAGGCAACCAATCTTGTAATTCGACTCCCCAATAGACTCGCCAAAAATCTATTGGTTAGCAAATTTACCCCTTTCTTTAAATTATATTTCAAATTACAATATTACTCATGCACATCCCTTTATGAAAGGAAAGCAAATAAACCAATAGTTGGGTAAACTAATTATAGGCTCATCCTCTGCATTAGAGGTGCATTAGAGGGAAACTTCTTGTGAATTTATAATGAATTTTTATGAAGAAAAATTTAAAATGAATATACTTTTAACCAGAAAGCACAAAAGGTTTTCACATTCATTCATTAACAAAAAATAGTTCTTACAAATCAAAACTGAAAGAAAATCTTGAAGATCTATTTCAAATGAAGAGCTCACAGACTCCAACTTCCACACATGTTCATTTCATAAAATCAAAATAAATCAAACGCATTGTGGTATAAACATTGGTTGATTCTCTCTCATGCCTCACAGGATAAGGGGGACTGATACCACTTAATCCATGATGAATTTACTTCCAAATAATTAAATCTATGAATTCAAGAACATAGAGAGAACTGGTAAATGAAATGATATATTTCACGCATCAATATATATCCCAATAGAGATCACTAATCCATCATATACACAGATTTAAAAGATTGCATCCAAAATATCATTTTTCATTCAAATATCAGAGATATTTGTTCAAACAAATTCAAGGAAAATCAAAACTGTTCCTCCAAATCATAGTTTTTCAGACCCTTATATAAAACTAACTTCTAGCATAAATAGCCTCCAGGCTAATAGTTTGTTACATAATAACTAAAAAATTTAAATTTAACCATAGGTTAAAGAAACCATATGCTTAAAAACAAAAGAAACCAAGACACCAGCTATAGATCACTTGACTCCTCTTCCTTCAGTTGATTAGGACTCCATCGTGGCAAATGAAGCCATTGATTTATCCTTCTTTGCTGCAGAACTGCACATGCCCCGCTACTCCAAATGTGCAACTGAGAAGTTCAGGATGACTTGGAAGTAGAGAATTCCAATATGCACAATATGTTGTTTCCTGACTTCCTTATCCATATTTACTTGTGAAACCTTTGCCTTCTGCACCTCTAGATGATTAGAACAAACTGTGAGCATTGATTCTATTCTAGCCACCTTCGAGATATCATCTATAGTCAAAGATTTTGTTTCTCTGATGAACTGTATCCTTTCCTGGAATATTTTTTCCATATCTATAGTGGCGTCGATTGTCTAAGAATCTTCTTTCATAAGTTGGATGCCAATGCACTTCAGATCTTTTTGCATTGTGTCGATTAGATCTATCAATCCTTTTAGCAATCTTGTAGATTCCTTGTGGCCCTGTTTGATGATTTAATTATACCACTCTACATTCTTCTTTGACCCATATAGTATGTTGTCATCCAAACTCCCCACAAGTTTCTCAACCAAAAACTTCATCACACCAATGTTTTGGACATCATTCATTTGCACAAGTACTACCACCCACTTAGTCCATTCCTTCTCCTAGGCAACAACTTCTAATTCCAATTTTTTGCTTACAATCACAACATCTTCGTATACTTTTACCAGACTAACAATATAGTCAGAGCCTTGTTGTATTATGAGATCAAGCCATTTATTGAACATCTCTACCACCATTCTATTCGTCTGAACCTGATGTAACATCTTTTGGTTCAGTGGAGACTTGGGATCGAAGGACACTGCCGCTTATGACAAGGGTTGTGGACTTGGGTGGTGTATGGAATTAATGTACTCGACCATCTGAGTGATGATTTTCTTCAACTCTTTTTTATCTTTTTCATCCTTCCATGATCTGGAAATCATCCTTTTTGTGGAGGATTCCAAGTGTTTTAAATCATCTGCTCATGAAGCCCCCAAATCATTTTTCTCCACAGTGAAGTCATCTCCAGTGGCTTTGTCTGAGTTTCTACTTGGGATAGATTTACCAATCTCAGTTGTCCAATGACCTGTTGCTTCATCTACCTCAAGAATTGTCTATGTTTTAATTTTCTTTGGCTTGGACACTTTTCCAAGACACTTGCTAACCATATCCTCCATAGGAATTGTGATTGGGACCACACTGCATTTATTCCCAATGGAAGCCTCTAACCATCATGGAGTGCTTGAAGGTTCTTTGGACAGAGGTGTTGTCTGAGTATAGGGTGAATTGACAATAGTAAGAGTGCTCACTGGATTCAGCTCATCCACTCATTCTTTACTTGTGTCCATATCTTGCGCCAAGGATTCATTCCATTCTTGTTGCTCCATTATTAAGTCAATTTCCTCACTTCGATCCAGATATATAATGATTTGAATCAATGCTAGCTCTTTACTCTTCTTCTTGCTTCTTTCTCAAGTCACTTGGACTAGTGAGGAACTCAACAAGGACCTTTTTGATCTTTTGGGTTGAATTTCTTCCACAACTAGCTTTGAACCACCTTCAACATCAACAATCTTGTTAGCAGTTGAAATAGAAAGTTGTGTTGCTATATGCGGACCAACTCTTAGTTCATGGGAAGATATGAGTGATCCTTTTCTAAACTTCTAATCACTTAACAATTTCTCAGTTCTTCTTATAGCATTGAAAGTCCTGGCCTGAATGCTTTCATCTTCCTTTTTATCCTAGTAAATCTTAGGGATTGGCTGCCCTTGAACTTCCTTATTAAATTCAGGATCTAGAACATCATCCCCTGTTTCCTCATGTACCCTTGACACATTGATGGAAATTTTCATGGTTATTACTTGTTGTAGAGTAAATCTTGACCATAGCCTCTTTCTTACTTCCTACTCATCACTACAATTTTCCTAGAAATCTTCCAACTGGGCTTCATGAAAAAATTGTTCATCTATATTTAGATTTTCATCAGCATAGCCCCTGCTATCAAAATTTCATCTAGCAACATAGGGATGCAAATTCATCCTCTTAAATTCCAACTCCAAATTCAAAGCATCAGACATGGACTTATAGCTATAGTATCCAAGTTCAACGGGAAAGACAACTCCTGATTCACCTTTTCCCCCTAACCTTTTATCAACATGAGCAATTTGTTTGCTCACTTTAATGAGTACAAGGTTATAAAAGGCATACCTAGGTAGCTTGAACGGTTCACATTTAAAACCACCTACCCGAAGATAGGTAAACCTAGGAAATTGAATGAAGAAGCTGTCATATATACTTATCAATTCCATAGATTCAACTTACATTCTTTTGTTCACATCACCCTGTATCTCAAAAGTAAGTCTTCTTGCAAAGACACAATTCCATCTAACAATATGTTCCACATATTTCTATTTCTGCAATAAAGGATAGCAATCATAGACTTTCATACCATCCACCCATGGTTCATTGAGCAAGTCACGCTAATCTCTAGTACAGGCTAATATGTAGAATAGATAAGAAGACATATAAAAGCTAGACATGCCCACAAAATTACTTAAACCTTCATGGAGTCTCTCTGCAATTACTTGCACCTAGTCAAGATATCTACCACCTGATAGAAGCACCTGAATATAAAAATACATCCAGTCCTCCCAATAAAAGGAGTGAATTCCCTTTTAGCCTATTCAACAGTATAACAATGTCTAGTGCACTTCTATGATGAATCCTTATGCGAGATTCCCATCGCCACCATTACTGTTTCCCTGTTAATATCAACTAATAGCTCACCACTACTAGTTCTTATACATCTATTTGTAGCATCATACCTATTCAAGTGGTCTATTACCAAATCTGGGCATGGCGAAGCAAGCAGAAATGCGATAGATTCAACGAGACCGCTTCTTACAATTTTCTCCATCATTGAACCAGCTTCAAGGTTTTTGGCTCTTTCTAAGAAATCCCCCATGTCGGCATGAGTTAAAGACGTATCATCTAATTTTGGTAATATTCTCACTAGACATGATGTCTCACCTAGTTTCGGTAGTATTGGCCTCATAATGCTTACTTATACTTTAATAAAATAATTCTAAAGTAGGACATAATTCAACTCCAACAAACCAAAAATTTTCTTCTTACACTGATAAATCTTCTCAACTAAAGAAATACAATGTAGGGAAATTGTCTGAACTCACCTGTTACAACCATGAATCCATGAAACCCTCTCACTAGAGTTGAATTTACCTTCGGCATCTCCATTTCATTCAATTATAACAGCTACAATATTTACAAGTTTGCTTATGAATTTAAATGTCTTCTTAAGCAAACGGGAAGGAAAATCGAGGGAAATCTACAGATGCTTCATAATTATTCATTCAAATGTGTGAAGTAATAGTGATATGACTAAAAACCTTACACTTTCTTAGTTGACCATCACCTTCGCACAAATAGTTAATGTCCTTATGATTACTTTCCAAATTTAGAATTTTAAATTGTTAGATACCAAGAATATTCCTTTTTACTGCGCTACCTCCAATGTTATCAAAATCCTTAGAATCAGCTTAGAGTGAACTTTTTGAGCCTTGAACCATCTCACAAGGAGCTCAATGGTCCAAGTTCATTCTATGAGGATGACAATGAACTAGCAGCTCAAAACATTACTGGAAACGAGCAATAATGATAACTAACAAGTGAAAGAACTTTGAACTTTGAACTGTTGAACCGAGAATACAAAGGGTTCAAGGTTCAAGTTCAATACAAACTTAAACACATTTACACTTTCTCATTAAATAGGATCACATAGCCGCAACTCACACAAAAGGACCTTTTGAACCTTGAACCAAAAAAAGAAAAGGTTCATGGGTTCCAGTTCAAAACACATAACAGCAACGCACTTGCTTTAGTGAAGTTAAAGGTCATTAAAGACATTACCTAGAACATTCTTTAAACTTTTTTAAACATTCAATGGCATAGGTTCAACATGAGGAAATACAAAGACCAAAAGGAAAAGAGACACCATAAGGCAACCCACAATATTGAAATTTTAATGAAAAATTGAGGGGATGCTAATAGGTATTAAAGTTTAAATTGCTGATGGTTTTAGTAATCTATGACAACTGATTCACCCCCCCCCCCCCCCGTCCTCTCAGTTTTCTTCCAATAATTTGAACTATCTAACAATTGGTTTCAGAGACTTGGTCCTCTCTGCAGAAATCTTAACCGCTTGAGGAAGATCCTATGGTGACTAATAGTTCAAGTTCATCCAGTTCTTTTGAATCTATCTATCGAAGGGATATTCCAAGGCTTGATGGAACAAATTACATAGTATGGGAGATTCAGATGGAGACTCGTCTAAGATGTCTTGACAAGGAAATTTGGGAGATCACACAGAATGGTGTCACAGCCTATAATCCGGGATCTAGAAATCCTCCTCTGGAAAACCTGGACAAGGAGCTTGAGAATGATTGTAGAGCAAGATAAGCCCTCTTGTGTGTGTTTTATGATCAACAAATAATGGGATTAACCGACAAATCATCTAGAAAGGCTATATGGGATAATTTGGAGACTCTTAATGAAGGTGACCCTTCAGTGAAAATTGCTAAACTTGATGGTTACTGGGTGAGATATGAAAACCTGAAGATGGAAGAAGATGAAAGCATTACTGCATTCATGAAAAGGGTAAATGAGATTTTTATGGGAATTCAATGTTGTGGTGGAACTCTGAGCAAAGATGAAATTGTTTCTAATGTCTTGAGAACCCTACCACCGACATACAAAATGAAGGATACTACTATTAATAAGTTGAGAACAATGGCTAATACATCTATCAACAAAGATACTTTGGTTGGGAAACTATCTCCTTTTGATCTTGAAGAATTTGGACCTTCTCGAGCTGTGTAGTCTAAACCTTCCTTTCATGCATCTACATCTACAACTAGTAAGCAAGACTGGAAAGCTTTGTATGCAAAGGAATTGGAAGATATGAAGAGAGAAGATGATGAGTTTGAGAAACTTGAAGCACTATTTGCAAGAAAGGTACCTAAAGGACTGGTAGGAAGTAAGTATGAAGGAAAAGCACCTATTAAATGTTTTGCATGTAATAAGATTGGTCATTTTGCATCTAGATGTTCTGAAAGGAATTCAAGATTTGAAGAAAGAGTTACAAGATCATTTAAGCTTAACCCTGGATATTAGAACAAGTATAAATACAAGAAAAACAAAGTTAAATCATGCTACATAGTGGATGAGGAAGGCATTACAGATTCAAATGATGAACCGACAGAAGAGTCTCCTAGTGGATCTGACAATGGAAAGGAATGGGTATTCCTGGCTATCAAATAAAATGATCCAGTACTGGAAGAGAATGTACCTAAAGAGAAGGAACTTGCTTCTAAAATTGAAGACAAGGATGAATGGGTAATTGATAGCTATTGTTCACGTCATATGACTAGAGATAAAGGGAAGTTTCTATCTTTGCAAGAATTTGATGGTGGTCTAGTTAGATTTTGAGATGACAAAGCATTTATGATCAAAGGAAAAGGAACTATATCACTGGATGGTAAGAACAATACTGACAATGTTTATTATGTTGAAGTTTTGAAGCATAATCTTTTGAGTGTAGGTCAATTAGTAGATAAGGCATTTCAATTACAATTCAAGGATGGGAAATGCAAAATCATTAATAGATTTGGCTTCAAAATTGCAATCGGCACACTAGCAAAAGGTAATATATTTCATTTAAACTCCGCTAAGAAGACATGTTTGATTACATAGATTGATGAGAGTTGGCTATGGAATAAAAGGTTTTGTCATGTGAATTTTGTTCCATTGGAAAGATCAGTTCAATGAAGGTAGTTAGAGATATCCTTTAGATTATGAAGCCCTATAATCCAGTATGTAAAGAATTTCAAATGGGTAAATAGGTCAAAACCTCTTTCAAGAGTATACAAGATAAATCAAATGATGTTCTTGATCTTATTCATACTGATTTGTGTGGCCCTGCTAGAGTTAAAATTTTACAAGTTGATAATATTTCATGCTAATCATTGATGATTATTCTAGAATGATGTGGGTTACTCTTCTAAAAGAAAAATATGAAGCATTTGAAAAGTTTAAAATCTTTAAGGCTAAAGTGGAAACTAAGACAGAATTGAAGATTAAATGTTTGAGGTCAGATCATGGTGGAGAATTCACATCCAATGAGTTTAATAACTTTTGTGAGAAGCATGGTATAAGAAGACAATTTTTTTCTCCCTGAATACCTCAGCATAATAGAGTTGTGGAAATGAAGTACAAAACTATCTTGGATGATGCTAGAACAATGATTATTATATTTGAAGTGGTAGCACCTTTACCAAAACAGAGTGTTGAACTAGTTACTCTGGTAGTATAAGAGAATTCTATAGTAACTGAAGAACAGGGAAGAGGAACAAAAAGTCAAAAGACTCCTAGGTATGTGAGATTGAATCATTTAGAAGATCAAATCATTGGGGATAAGAGCAATGAAGTGATGATAAGAAGCAGGCTAGCAAGTAATGAGGTATGATTAATTTCACAAATTGAACTGGTGTCAGTAATTGAGGCATGCAATGATGAATATTGGTTGAAAGCTATGGAAGAAGAATTAGATCAGATTGAGAAAAAGAACACATGGACCTTGGTTCCTCGACCTAAAAATAAAAAATGTTATTGGAACTAAATGGGTTTTTAGGAATAAATTGAATGAGGATGGTCAAGTTATAAGGAATAAGGCTAGATTGGTTTGTAAAGGATATTCTCAGAAGGAAGGAATTGATTATGGAGAGCCTTTTGCACATGTAGATAGGATTGAAGCCGTAAGATTATTTCTTGCCTATGTTGTTTATAAAAACTACAAGGTTTATCAGATGGATGTTAAATGTGTACTTTTGAATGGGGATATTGACGATGAAGTTTATATTGAGCAACCTGATGGTTTTTCACTATCAGATGATACAGATATGGTTTGCAAGTTAAGGAAAACTTTATATGAATTGAAACAAGCACCTAGAGCTTGGTATGCAAGGTTGGATAAATATCTTTTGAAGCTTGGTTTTACTAAGGGCAGTGCTGACAGTAAATTATATTATAAGATCATTGATGTGATATACTTATTATTGAAGTATTTGTTGATGACATTATTTTTGGGGGTGAAGATAAGTTATACATAGAATTTTTTAAGACTATGGAGAAAGAATTTGAGATGTCTATGATTGGTGAGATGGAATTTTTCTTAGGTTTGTAGATTACTTAGATTGACAAAGGTATTTTCATCTCAAACTAAATATGCTAAGGAATTATTGAAGAAATTTGGTATGGGAGATTCTAAACTTGTAAGTACTCCTATGGTTACAAGTGAGAAATTGACAAGAAAAGATTGTTTTGCACTAGTAAATCCTACAAGATACAAATATATGATTGTAGGTTTGCTTTATTTGTCTCAAACTAGGCCTGACATTATGAATGTTGTTTGTATTATTTCAAGATTTTAGAGTGATCCTTGAGAAAATCATGAGATGGCGGTGAAAAGGATTTTTAGATACTTACAAGGTACATAAGAATATGGCTTGTGGTACCCTAAGGATGATAAATTTACTTTATGTGCATATATAGATGTTGATTGGGCTGGAGATGTTGATGACTAGAAAAGTACTTCCGGTGGAGATTTGTTTCTTGGAAAGAAGTTGGTTTCATGGATCAACAAGAAACAATCATGCACTTCTCTATCTACTGCTGAAGTTGAGTATGTTGTTTCTTCTACTAACTATACACAAGTTTTATGGATGAAGCAAACGTTGAAGGATATAAAGGTGGATTCTGATGCACTGGTAGTTGTTCACTATGATAACTCTGTTGCTATTGATATATCAAAGAATTCGGTATTTCATTCTAAAAAAAACACATTTCTATCAAGTATAAATGTTTGAAGGAGGTGGAAGCAAATAAAGTTAGACTAGTTTATGTGAACACTAAGGAGAAGATTGTAGATATTTTCACTAAACCTTTGCCCAAGGAATCATTTGAGTACTTGGGAGATAGATTGGGAGTTTATACCCCTTCGGTAGAGACTTGATTGATGTTATTTAACATCAGTCTGACATGCACTATCAAAGATATTATTCATTCTGGCACTGATGTGGGATGCTATTGCTTAGGGGGAGTAGTCAACTTTGTGATTTAGAGGCTTATGTTTTTTCTTTGATTATTTTTTCATATTTTGGGCATTGATGTCAAAAAGGGAGTGATATTGATGTGAAAAAGAAAAAAAAGGTGAAGAAGAAAAAGAGAAAGAAAGAGAAATTCAGAGCTTTATAGAGATATTATTCACATGGGGAGTTTGAGCTGTATGTAGGAGATTGTTGGCTTTCTTTCATTAGGGGAGACTTATTTGGCATTTCTTAGTACTTAGATATTTTTCACATCTAGTGCTGCCATCAATGCCAAAGGGGGAGATTGTTGGCCATTTGGTGGAATTTATTATCTGTTGCGTTGATGCTTTGTCATTGATGCCAACACTATCTATTTGGATGCTTTACCAGCACCCTTTTGGTCCTAGTAGGTTGAGTGTTTTCTGGTTAACTTGGATCTGACATGATCTGGTAGGCTCCGGTATAGTCTAGTGATGGAATCAGCTTGTTCATGATACTTATAATCATATTTGGTCATTTGGTTTTGATATGGTAATCGGTTGATATCCTTCTTGCTTAGAAGATTGGTTTTCTCGTTCCAGCAAGGATTTCACTGATCTTTTTGTGGAGATCTTTGATGAATTATAGAAGTGGTGTTGTTGCAGCTTCTAGTGGAGTATCAAAATGCTGTCGTTGATCATGTTTGAGACTTGGTAGATGGAGATCATTGTTGTGGTGTGTGGACCTATACTTGGTCCTGATTGATCTAGGTTATGGATTGGCTTTAATGTAACATGTGGATATGACCTATTAATGTATTTCTGGGATCTCTTATGTGTTGATATTATTTGTTTGGTCTAAGGCCAACATGGTTTGTAATTATGTAATTGGTTTATTATCTGGTGGCTGACTTGATTGTTTATGGTTGAGGGTTTGTATATATATATGTAAGATCTCATTATAGATCATCATAGTTATTGTTAGAGGTCGTGGTCAAGGAATGTAATGTGCAAATAATGTAATATCATTTAGGCAAAGGAGTGGGTTGATCATTGGAGATCGAATTGGGTTTATGTAAGAGGATTTAGTCCTTTGGCATTGAACTTAACTAGAATTGTACTCAGGTATAGGAGATTCTATCTTTTGCAGTTCAACACTTCTTTGGATTGTAGTTTGGATTTATATGTAGTCAATGAGGCTCCTTTTGTGATGAGTAGTTCACTCTAGGTTGTTGGCCTTCCTACAAGTGTAGGCCCCTCATTTTTAATTCACATACTTACTACAAAATTATTATCTGAGTATGGGTAGGCTTTCCACGTGGTTTTTTCCTTTACCGGGTTTTCCACATACAAACCTTCATGTCATGTGGATGGTATTTATTATCTAATTATTGTTTATGCTTAATTGGTTTATCTTCTATTCCGCTATTAATGTTTTGGGTTCCGGTATTAAAGTTTGAATTGCTAATGGTTCTGATAATCCGTGACAACCTATTCACCCCCCCCTCACAGTTATCTTCCGGTTATTTAAACTGTCTATATCTTCAAGCCTAGATAGTTTTATTTTAAAAGATGGTTGTGTCTAAGGTGCAACCTTTCATTTCCTTGTCTCGGTAATTATATTTCCTTCATTGTCTTCCCTTTGACATGTGAGACATTTATGTGACCTAGTTTCTGTTAGGATAACCGGTGAACAACTGAGAGGGGGGGTGAATCAGTTGTTAACATATTATATCAATTAATCCACTTAAGAACCTTTAACCGGATCACATAAACATTAAGTACCAGAATAGAAAAAATAGATACTCGTAAGTAATGAAACTTAACAATAAAGAAGATAATCAACACAATGCAACCATACCACATAACACCATGATTTTTATGTGGAAAGCCCAGAAAGGGAAAAACCACAGCGGGAAGCCTACCCATAGTCAGATGATACTTTTGTAGAAAGTATGTGATACAATGAGGGGCCTACACATGCAGGAAGGCACACTGCCTAGAGCATACTACTCATTACAAAAGAGTCTCACTGACTACAGAGAGGTAATAACCATCTCAAGATAAATGGACAACAATCCAATAGAGTGAACTGCTAGAGATAGCATCTACCATGCCTGATTATAGTCCCGGTTAAGTTCAATACTGGAGGCCTTTGACCTCTTCCTTAATCCCAATTTGATCACCTATGATTGACCAAATCTTCTTCACATATGATATTGCATTCCAAGACCATGACACATATTCCCCATTATCTACAATTAGATCTTACATTATTTTATACCAATCTTAAGGCCTAAACCAATTAGGTCGGCCACCTAAAAGATATTACAATAAGATCATTACATAAATCCATATTACAATGATATTCCATGTCGTCTTAAGACCAAAACAACAATAACCAGTTCATAGAACATCCCAGTAACATGTAGAGTAAATGTTAACATGATACTAGCCCACAACCTAGATAGGTACCAGACCTATTATAGGTCCACCATGCCAAAGCAATGTCTTCACTCAGTTGAAGCATGATCAAAGAACATCTTCAGCATCTAGAAATCCATCTAGAAGTCGTACCAACACCACTTATGCATCCTATCAAAGATTCCTTACTGAAAGCTCTGTCGGTTAAACCTTAAACCAATGTTGGTATGGGTTTACAAGAGTGTATGATAGCATCTAATTGCCAAGTCAATATCGACCAAAACATGCTCCAGAAGAATGTAACACATAAAATCAAACATACTCCATTGATCTAAACATGTCGAAAGTGTCCAATAGATAGTCTCTTCTTCTAGTAACACTAGATCTTCTATCGGTAACCAAAACCTGTCTGTCGGTAACCAAAACCTATTTGCTAGTAACCAACCATAACAGCTAGTGTTGACATCAATGCAACACATAATCAATTCATCCATAATGCCAAAATTCTCCCCCTTTGGCATTGATGGCAACACTAGATGTGAAAAACATCCAAGTACCAAAAAATGTCAAACAAGTCTCCCCTTGTGGAAGACGACCAACAATCTCTTGAATATCAATAACTCTCTGGCTATGTGCAAGATCATGGGGCGCAAAAAAGTGGAAATGGAAAAAAAATGCGTTTTAAACCTTTCCAAACATGCCAAAATCCGCTTTGACTTTTTGTTTGGGTCGGCCAAAATTTGAATTTGGTTTGGTAATACCAAAACAAATTGGATATCTGACTCATGATGTCACCATTGTGATATCACTATTGTAATGTCATACTTTCCCAAATCGCATATCCGATTTCAAATCGGATATCCATTTTTCTCAACATAAAAAATATAGTTTAGTAAAATGGGCATAACGTTTGCGTTTCTTATCAAAATTTTGATTTTTTACAGGCATTGGAAAGGTAACTCAGATACCTATCAAATACATGAGGTATTTTGATGATATTAAAGAAAAATAATAATCATTTCAAGTTAGTCCTTCAATTTTAAAACTTTAAATACTCACAAATTTTGCATACAAAGTCTCATTTTTTTCCTATCACCTCTTTTATCTATCACTTGTCTATCTATACTTATATAATATATTTTATCTATCTCTTTCTTTTCTACTTATGTCACTTATTTTCTCATCCCATCTAGATAAATAAATTCCCAAGTTACATGCATCTCTTCATATATCTTCATCTTTCTATTCGTATCTCTCCCTCTCCCACTCCATCATTGTCACTCCTTATTTCTATATTTCTCTTTGATAATCTCTCTTGTCTCTATTTATCTCTCTCCTCTACCTTATCCTACCTATACTTATATATTACTTTTCTCTATCACCTCCTTTCTCTCCCTATCTAGTCCCCTCTATCTCTATATCCTCGTAGATTTATCTTCATGTATATTTATATCTCATTATCTCTAAATCTCACTTATTCACTCCATCTTTCCCTCCATTTGTCTTACTCTCTATCACTTTCTATCCATATCTATCTCTATCTCCATCTTCACATCTCCATCTCTTTCCCTATCAATCTCTATTTTTATATGTTCCTCTATCTTTATATATCTTCCTCTATACATGATTAATCTACTTCTTTGTCTCTTCCTCTATCACCCTCTTGAAGTATCTTTCCCTTTCTCTACCTTTATCTCTTTATTTGCTGCATCTTTATATATCTCCGGATCTCTCCCCACATCCTTCTCTATAGTGCCTTTATATATCTCTATATCTTCCTCTTTATCTCTCTCCCTCTCTATCTATCCCTATCTATAATCTCTATCTCTCTTTCTCACTCTCTTGCACTATATATCTCTCTATGTATTCATATTTATCTTCCTTTATATCTCTCTATCTCTTTCTTTTTTATCTCTCTCTCTTTACCCCTATATCCATTTTTCTTCACCTCTTCATATATTTATCTTTGACTTTACCTCTCTCTTTCTCTATATCTATTCATCTCCCTCTCCCTTTATCTTCATTTTTTTATCTCTATCGTCCTCTCTCCTTTTTAATATCTAGATATGTCTACCTAATTCTAACCATCCTTGTCTTTTAGTTTTTCTCCCTCTCACTTCATACTCCTTAATATCTATATATCTATTTATGTTCTTGTCCTTTAGTTCTTTTCCCTCTCTTTAGTTCTTCATCTCTCTTCACCTTTATATCTCTCCTTATTTGAAAATTAGTATATATTGTCTCCTAATGGGTTATATCATGTCCTAAGGGGTCATACAACATCATATCAGCCCTTAGGATACAATATGACCCCTAACGACACCATATGGTCTCCTAAGGGGTCATATGGTGTCTTAAGGGGTCATAAAACATCGTATGACCCCTTAAGACACAATAAGGCCCCTAATGACACCATATGATGTCCTAAGGGGTCCTATGACACCAAGTGACCCCTTAGGACACCATATGACCCCTAATGACACAATGTGGCATCCTAAAGGGTCATATGGTGTCTTAAGGGGTCATAGAACACCATATGACCCCTTAGGACACCATATGACCCATAGCACCATATAGTGTCGTAAGGGGTCATATGGTGTCCTAAGGGGTCATAGAACACCATATGACCCATTAGGATACAATACAATGCATGAAGACACCTAAGGGGTCATATAGTGTCCTAAGGGGTCATATGGTGTCCTATTACCCCTTCGAACACCATATGACCCCTTATGGCACCATATGGTGTCCTAAGGGGTCATATAACACAAGAAGACCCACAACAACACGATATGGTGTCCTAAGGGGCCATATGGTGTCAAGAGACACCATATGACCCCTTAGAACACAATATGACCCCTAATGATACCTAAGGGGTCATATGGTGTCCTAAGGGGTTATATGATGTCCTAGGAACCTTTAGGACACAATATTACCCCTTAGCACACCATACAACCTCGAACGACACCATATGGTGTCCTAAGGGGTTGTAGGACACCATATGACCTGTTAGGACACAATATGACCCCGAACAACACCTAAGGGGTCATATTGTGTCCTAAGGGGTCATAGGACACCATATGACCCCTAACCACACAAAATGACACCTAACAATACCTAAGGGGTCATATGGTATTCTAAGGGGTCATATGGTGTCCTAAGGAGTCATAGAACATAATATGACCCCTTAGGACACCATATGACCCCTTACAAGACCATACGACCCATAAAAACATAATATGGTGTCTTAAAGGGTCATAGAACACCATATGACCCCTTAGAACACAATACGACCCATAACAATGGTGTCTTAAGGGATCATAAGACACAATATTACCCCTCAAGACATAATATGACCCCTAACAATGTCATATAGTGTCCCAAGGAGTCATTGGACACCATATGACTGCTTAGGACACCATACGACCCCTTACGACACCATACCACCCTTTACGACACTATATGGTTTCCTAAGGGGTCATATGGTATCTTAAGGGGTCATATAACACCATATGACCCCTTAGAATACAAGAAGACCCATAATGACATGATATGGTGTCCTAAGGGGTCATATGGTGTCATGAGACACCATATGTCTCCTTAGGACACAATATGACCCCTAATGATACCTAAGGGGTAATATGCTATCCTAAGGGGTTATATGATGTCCTAGGAACCTTTAGAACACAATATGACCCCTTATCACACCATACAACCCCTAACGACACCATATGGTGTCCTAAGGGGTCATAGGACACCATATAACCCATTAGGACACAATATAAACCCTAACTATACCTAAGGGGTCATATTATGTCCTAAGGGGTCACAAGACACCATATGACCCCTAAGGACACTGTATGATGTACTAAGGGGTCATAAGACACCATATGACCCCTTAGCAGACTGTACGACCCCTAACAACACAATATGGTGTCCTAAGGGGTCATATAACATAATATGACCCCTTAGGATACCATACGACACATATTGACACCATATGGTATCCTAAAATATGACCCCTTAGGATACCATACGACACATATTGACACCATATGGTGTCCTAAGGGGTCATATGGTGTCCTAAAGGGTCATAGGACACCATATAACCCCTTAGGAAACCAAACAATCCATAATAACCTAATATGGTGTCCTAGAGGGTCATAAAACACCATACGAGCCATAACGACACTATGTGGTGTCCTAAGGGGTCATAAGACACAA
This sequence comes from Cryptomeria japonica, assembly GCF_030272615.1. Taxonomy (NCBI): domain Eukaryota; kingdom Viridiplantae; phylum Streptophyta; class Pinopsida; order Cupressales; family Cupressaceae; genus Cryptomeria; species Cryptomeria japonica. Next base: position 873,364,285 of record NC_081409.1, on the reverse strand, counting down.
TATGACCCCATAGGACATAATATGACCCCTAACGAAGTCATATAGTGTCCTAAGCGGTCATACAAAACCATATTGCCCCATAGAACACCATATGACCCCTTAGAACACCATACAACCCTTTACGAGACCATATGGTGTCCTAAGGGGTCATATGGTATCCTAAGGGGTCATATAAAACCATATGACCCCTTAGAACATAAGAAGACCCATAACGACAAGATATGGCATCTTAAGGGATCATATGGTGTCACGAGACACCATATGACCCCTAAGGACACAATATGACCCCTAACGACATCCAAGGGGTCATATGGTGTCCTGAGAGGTTATTTGATGTCCTAGAAATCTTTAGGACACAATATGACCCCTTAGCACACCATACATCCCCAAACGACACCATATGGTGTCCTTGTTAGGATTCCCATAGATACTGAGAGGGGGGGGTGAATCAATATGTAATTGGTATATCAAATTTCTTAACTTAAAACATGTAGAACATATTAAAACTGTCTAGCGGTAAGCAAGAAGAAATGCTATAAATAGAGATAAAAACAACCACATGAAAAGCACACCATAACACAAGGATTTAATGAGGAAACCCAGTGTGGGAAAAACCTCGGTGGGATTTGTGACCCACAATATTCACTTACTGGCCAATAAGAGAATATTACTGTTACAAGAGGGGCCTGCACATGTAGGAAGGCCAAAAGCCTAGAGCTCACTGCTCAAATAGAAGTCTCACTAACTTACAAAATGGATTATACAAATCCAATGTCTTGTACTACTTTAGAATAGCATCTATAATGCCAGATCCAGTACCGGTTTGTGCTCTACTTCTTACATAAACCCTTAACCTATAATTCGCATAATAGGTCTGCCTAATTTTGCCTAATTACATTCTTCCATCTCTCAATCATCTATCTCTCAATGTCCTACAATGAACTCTTATATATATGAGTCATTTTACATTATGCCAAGTCGTCTTACAAAGATTTTACAATAATAAACAAAATATATTATAACAAAAATCATGTTCACCTTTGTGCCGGAATGCTTCCTTTCTCTGCCGGTGCCAGTGTAAAGTTTGTTCTTGCTGGTGCCGGTGTAATGCCTTGTCAGTGTCATAGGATTGTAAGGTTGCCATCAATGAGAAAAACCTTCAATCACCTTCAATGTCTCATTGGAGTGTGCATATGCCAACAATCCTAAGGGGTCATAGGACACTATATGACCCGTTAGGACATAATATGACCCCTAATGACACCTAAGGAGTCATAGGATACCATATGACTCCTAACAACACAAAATGACACCTAACAATACCTAAGGGGTCATATGGTGTTCTAAGGGATCATAGGACACCATATGACCCCTTAGCACACCATACGACCCTTAATGACACCATATGGTGTCCTAAGGGGTCATATGGTGTCCTAAGGGGTCATAGAATACCATATAACCCCTTAGGACACCATACGATGCATAATGACACCATATGGTGTCTTAAAGGGTCATAAGACACCATATGACCCCTTAGGAGACCATACGACCCATAAAAAAATTAAAATGGTGTCCTAAGGGGTCATAGAACACCATATGACCCCTTAGAACACCATACGACCCATAACAAAACCATGTGGTGTCCTAAGGGGTCTTAGGAGTCTTATTATTTCCTAAGGGGTCTTATGGTATCCTAGGACCCCTTAGGACACTATATGACATCTTTAGGGGTTATATTATGTCCTAAGGGGTTATATTATGTCCTAAGGGGTCATAAGACACAATATGACCCCTTAGGACATAATATAACCCCTTAGGACATAATATAACCCCTAAAGACGTCATATAGTGTCCGAAGGGGTCATAGGATACCATAAGACCCCTTAGGAAACAATAAGACTCCTAATGACACCATATGATGTCCTAATGGGTCATATGGTGTTCTAAGGGGTTATAGAACACCATATGACCCCTTAGGACACCATACGACACATAACAACACCAAATGGTGTCCTAAGGGGTCATATGGTGGCCTAAGGGGTCATAGGACACCATATAACCCCTTAGGAGACCATATGACCCATAACAACACTGTATGGTGTCCTAAGGGGTCATAGAACACCATATGACCCCTTAAGACACCATATGACCCATAATGATACCATATGGTGTCCTAAGGGATCATAAGACACCATATGACCCCTTAGAACACAATATGACCCCTAATGACATCATATAGTGTCCTAAGAGCTCATAAGACACCATATGACCCCTTATGACATAATATGACCCCTAACAATGTCATATAGTGTCCTACGAGGTCATATGGTGTCCTAATGGGTTATAGAACACCATATGACCCCTTAGGACACCATAAACCCATAACGACACCATATGATGTCCTGAGGGGTCATATGGTGTCCTAAAGGGTCACAGGACACCATATGACCTCTTAGGACATAGTATGACCCCTAACAAAACCTAATGGATCATGTGGTGTCTTAGGGGTCATACGATGCCTTGTGACCCCTTAGGACACAAGATGACCCCTTAGCACACTATAAAACCCCCAACAACACCATATGGTGTCCTAAGGGGTCATAGGACACCATATGACCCGTTCGGACACAATATGACCCCTAGCAATACCTAAGGGGTCATAGGATACCATATAACCCCTTAACACACCATACAACCCCTAACGATACCATATGGTGTCCTAAAGGCTCATAGAACACCATATGACCCCTTAGGACACCATAAGACTTATAACAACATCATATGGTGTCCTAAAGGTTCATGAGACACCATATGACCCTTTAGGACACAATATCACCCCTAACAACATCTGAGGGGTCATATGGTGTCCTATTGAGTCATATGATGTCCTATGACCCTTTAAGATACAATATGACCCCTTAACACACCATATAACCTCTAACGATGCCATATGGTATCCTAAGGGGTTATAAAATGCCATATGGTATCCAAAGGTGTTATAAGATACCATATGACCCGTCAGGACACAATATGACCCTTAACAACACCTAAGGAGTCATAGGACACCATATGAACCCTTAGGACACAATATAACCCCTAACAACAGTTAATGAGTCATATGGTGTCCTAAGTGATCATATGATGTACTATGACTCCTTAAGACACAATATGATCCCTTAGCATACCATACAACCCCTAACGACACCATTGTTGGTATTTTGGTATGGTTTTGTCATTGATGTCAACACCTACTAAATACACCTACTTTGGAGATCCAGCAACATTCACCAGCAAACAGTAAACTATGTAACAGTTATCGGTATATGATTAACCGACAAGATATAATGTTCACCGGTACCTGAAATGACATGGAAGACACTTGGTAATGTCGAAGACATCATGTGGACACTTTATTTTGAAGTAATAATCATTGGTATATTCTTATTTGCATATTTGCTTTTACCGACAAATAGGTCCAGGTTATCTAGGGTTACACCGACAGGTTTATCTTTTCCAGATCAGCATGGTACGCTATGGAGATGATTTATTATTGTTGTGAATGCATTAAGCAAACATGTTCAATCGGTTATTGCATCGGATATTGTATTGTTTGTAAAATGTTTTATTGTAATATTTTGTAGAGCCAACCTACTAAAATTGGTCTTAGGGTATGGTATAAATGTAATATCTTATTTGTAAGATCAAGTGTGGAATGTGAAAAAGGTTCAAGTGAAAGCATATGCGAGATAAAGAAGAGGCATACATGAAAACATCATTTGAAGGTGAAGTTAGGTTTTTGTGGAAGCATATCAGCATTACACTAGTACTGAAATTAGCATATGAAGATGCAATTTTGTGTAGTACATTCTTATTGGATTTAACCATCCAACTATAGTCAGTGTGACTCCCATTTGTGATTGAGTAGTGAGCTCTAGGTTGTTGGCCTTTCTGCATATGCAGACCCCTCTTGTACACTTACTATCTGCAGTAGTATCATCTGATTGTGGGTAAGGTTTCCCACTGTGGTTTTTCCCTTACAGGGTTTCCACATACAAATATTGGTGTCATGTGTTGTGGATGACTGTGTGCTTATGTTTCATGCATTAATTCTTACCAGTATAGCAATTTACTATTAACACTGTCTACCAGCATACTTAACTGATTTACCGGTATTAAGCATTAAGTTGGTTAATAAGTTTTTGGTTTGAATTTATTAGACGACTGATTCACCCCCCCCCTCTCAGTTATCTCTGGGACCTACAATTGGTATCAGAGCCAAGTTCTCTTTTTGCAGAAGTTTAACAACTTAAGGAGATCCAATGTCTACTAATTATTTCAGAAAGGATAGTCCTAAACTTGATGGAACCAACTATGGGATATGGAAAATCAGAATGGAGACACATCTGAATTGCATTGGTAAAGACATCTGGGAAGTTACTAAGAATGGTTATACTGTTGGTGTAGCTGGTCAAACTGCTCCCACTACTTTAGCTAAAGATGAAGAAAATGATTGCAAAGCAAGAGAAGCACTCTTGAACGCATTATCAAATCAACAAATCATGGGATTATCAGATAGGTCCACTACAAAAGCTATTTGGGATCATTTGGAAACACAGAATGAAGGGGATTACACACTCAAAATTGCAAAACTTGAAAGCTTCCGAGTCAGGTATGAACATCTGAAAATGGAAGAAGATGAAAGGATTTCTGCTTTTATGGAAAAAGTAAATGAAATTGTTTTGGGTATCAAATGTTGTGGAGGAACCTTGAGTGAAGATGAGATTGTTTCAAAAAACTTAAGAGGTTTGCCACTAGCATATAAAATGAAGGTTACTGCTATAAATGAGTTGAGAACAATGCCTAATACATCAGTAACTAGGGATACATTGATTGGAAAACTTTCAGCTTTTGAAATTGAGGAATTTGGTCCTGTTACTACTATAAAAACTGATTTGGCCTTCAAAGCATCAACATCATCTACTCCATCCTTTGGCAAATTAGACTAGAGAGCCTTTTATGCAAGAGAACTTGAAGAAACCAGGAAGGAGAATGAAGAGCTTGAAGAACTTGAAGCACTATTTTTAAGAAAAATGCCAAAAGGCCCAATTGGAAGTAAGTATGAAGGTAAAGCACCCTTTAAATGTTTTAACTACGATAAGATTGGTCATATGGCTTCAAGATGCCCTGATAGACATGCTAGACTAAGAGAAGAAGCTAGAAGAACATACAAACCTAATCCTGAATATCAGAGATACAAATTTAAGAAAAACAAAGATAAATCTTGTTACATTGCTGATGAAGGTGTGACTAATGATTCTGATGAGGATCCAGTAGACAATGGATGGGTCTTTGTTGCTATAATAGAAGATCAACCAGTACCTATTGCTCAACTGGTAGAACAAGCCCTAGCAGCTAAAGTTGAATCAAAGGATGAATGGATTATTGACTCAGGATGCTCACATCACATGACTGGAGACAAAGGTAAATTCTTGAACTTTCAAGAATACAATGGTGGTTTAGTAAGATTCGGAGATGACAAAGCCTGTTCAATCAAAGGTAAGGGTTCAATATCTCTTGATGGTAAACATAACACTGAAAATGTCTACTATGTTGAAGGATTAAAATATAATCTTTTAAGTGTTGGTCAATTAGTTGAAAAAGGTTTTCAGTCACAATTTAAAAATGGAAAATGCAAAATCATGAATAGAACTGGTTTGGAAATTGCAACCGGTAATCAGGATAGAGGTAATATATTTCATTTGAATAACAGTGAAAATGCATGCTTAATTGCACATATAGATGAAAGTTGGCTATGGCATAAGAGACTATGTCATGTAAATTTTGATTGCATGGTAAAAATCAGTACTTCTAAGGCAGTTAGAGATCTACCTAAAATTGTGAAACCTCAGAATACAATTTGCAAGGAATGTCAATTTGGAAAACAAGTTAGAGCTAGTTTCAAAAGTATTCCAGAAAAATCCAATAATGCCCTTGATTTAATTCACACTGATTTATGTGGTCCAGCTAGAACTAAAAGCTTACAAGGTGATAGATATTTCATGCTAATTGTTGATGATTATTCTAGAATGTGTTGGGTTACTTTTCTCAGAGAAAAATCAGAAGCACTTGGGAAGTTCAAACTATTCAAAGCAATGGTTGAAAATGAAACCGGTAAGAAAATTAAATGTTTAAGATCAGATCAAGGAGGAGAATTTACATCTAAAGATTTTAATACATTCTGTGAAGTAAATGGAATCAAAAGATAGTTATCAGCACCTCGGACACCACAACAGAATGGAGTTGTTGAAAGAAAAAATAGAACTATTTTGGATGCACCAAGAAGTATGTTATCAGAAGAAAATCTACCACATGTGTACTGGAGAGAGGTAGTAAGCACTGCTGTCTATACATTCAACAAAGTTCACATCAAAGGTGAAACCAGTAAGACCCCTCATGAACTATGGTTTGGTAATACTCCTACTCTTAAGTATTTCAGAATTTTTGGAAGTAAATGTTATATTAGAAGAGATGAGTATATTGGCAAGTTTGATCCTAGAAGTGATGAAGGTATATTTCTTGGTTATTCATCTAAGAGTAAAGCATATAGATGTTTTAATAAAAGATTACAGAAAATTGTTGAGAGTAGAAATGTAAAGATTGATGAACAATTCAGAGGAACTTCAAGGTATATAGACTCTGAACCAGAAACAGAAATTATGACAAATGGACCTACAATAAATCCACCAGTACATAATGATGATCCAGTTACTCCGGTATCATCAAAGGATTCCACAGTAATTGAAGAACAACAACAAACTAAGACACCCTGATATGTAAGACTAAATCATTCTGAAGATCAGATAATTGGAAGCAAATTTAAAGGAGTCATGACAAGAGGAAGATTGGCAAATGAAGTGGTATGTATTATTTCTCAAATTGAACCATTATCTATCAATGAGGAATGTGAAGATAAATTTTGGATTAAAGCTATGGAAGAAGAATTAGGACAAATTGAGAAAAATAATACTTGGACATTAGTTCCCCGGCCTAAAAATAAAAATGTAATTGGAACCAAATGGGTATTTAGAAACAAACTCAATGAAGGTGGTAAGGTTGTCAGAAATAAAGAAAGACTAGTGTGTAAGGGATATTCTCAGAAAGAAGGAGTTGATTACAATGAAACCTTTGCATCGGTAGCCAGAATTGAGGCAGTTAGATTATTCTTAGCTTTTGCAGCTCACAAGGATTACAAAGTTTATCAAATGGATATTAAATGTGCATTTTTGAATGGAGATCTTGAAGAGGAAGTCTATATTGAACAACCTGATGGATTTTCCTTGATAGATGACAATGATATGGTTTGCAGATTAGGAAAAGCTCTATATGGATTAAAACAAGCTCCAAGAGCTTGGTATGCAAGATTGGATAAGTATCTTTTAAAGATTGGTTTTACTAAAGGAAATGCAGATAGCAATTTATATTACAAAGTAACTAACAATGACATCTTGATTATTGAAGTATTTGTTGATGATATAATCTTTGGAGGAGAAGATGAATTATGCAAAGAATTTTCTCTTGAAATACAGCAAGAATTTGAAATGTCTATGATCGGAGAAATAAAATTCTTTTTAGGATTGCAGATTTTACAGACTGATAAAGGCATATTTTTCAGTCAATTTAAGTACTTGAAAGAACTACTTAAGAAATTTGGGATGGATAACTCTAAACCGGTAAGCACACCTATGACTACAAATGACAAATTATTTCAAAGGGATGAATCTACACCTGATAATCCAACTAGATACAAATCTATGATAGGAGGTTTACTATATTTGACACAAACAAGACCTGATATTATGAATGCAGTATGTATAGTTTCTAGATTTCAGAGTAATCCTAGGGAAAATCATGAATCAATAGTAAAAAGGATTTTTTGGTACTTACAAGGCACTACAAATCTTGGATTATGGTATCCTAAAGATGAAAATTTTGATCTATATGCATACACAAATGCAAATTGGGTAGGAGATGTGGATGATAGAAAAAGCACCATTGGAGGAGCATTCTTTCTTGGAAAGAGATTAGTTTCTTGGTTAAGTAAGAAACAGAGTTGTACATCTTTATCAGCAGCAGAATCAGAATATGTTGCAGCAACAACAAACTGTACACAGGTACTTTTCCTTAAGCAAATGTTGAAAGACATAAAGGTAAAATGCAAGGAACCTATTACTATATATTGTGATAACATTGCAGCAATTGATATATCTAAGAATCCAGTATTACATTCTAAAACAAAACATGTTTCTATCAAACTGAATTTTATTAAAGAACAACTTGCAGATATTTTCACAAAACCTTTGCCTAAGGAAACTTTTGAGTATCTCAAAGATCATCTTGGAGTCATACCTCCATCGGTAGAGACTTAGACAGTTGATGATTGTCATCAACCGATATAATTAAATAGACAAATCTTTTATTCCGGTATTTGATGAGGAAGCTACTTCTCAGGGGGAGTAGTTAGTATTTTTGTATGGACTTAAATTTTGTAGCTTTGGCATTTGATGTCAAAGGGGGAGAGATATATGGAAAAACACATTATCAATTGAGGAGAGATATCTATGGTGAAAATTGGTATAGGATAACATAAAATAACTCATGTTGCTTCTAGGGGGAGAGATTGTCACTTTGAGGAGATTGTTGGTTTTACACTTGGCATTTCTGTTTTGGCACTTTGATGGTTTTTCCATCTTGTGTTGCCATCAATGCCAAAGGGGGAGATTGTTGGTATTTTGGTATGGTTTTGTCATTGATGTCAACACCTACTAAATACACCTACTTTGGAGATCAAGCAACATTCACCAGCAAACAGTAAACTGTGCAACAATTACCTATATATGATTAACCGGTAGGATATAATGTTCATCAGTACCTGCAATGACATGGAAGACACTTGGTAATGTTGAAGACATCATGTGGACACTTTATTTTGAAGTAATAATCATTGGTATATTCTTATTTGCATATTTGCTTTTACCAACAAATAGGTCCAGGTTATCTAGGGTTACACCGGCAGGTTTATCTTTTCCAGATCATAATGGCACGCTATGGAGATGATTTATTATTGTTGTAAATGCATTAAGCTGACATGTTCAATCAGTTATTGCATCGGATATTGTATTGTTTGTAAAATGTTTTATTGTAATATTTTGTAGAGCCGACCTACTAAAATTGGTCTTAGGGTATGGTATAAATGTAAGATCTTATTTGTAAGATCAAGTGTGGAATGCGAAAAAGGTTCAAGTGAAAGCATATGTGAGATAAAGAAGAGGCATACACAAAAACATCATTTAAAGGTGAAGTTAGGTTTTTGTGGAAGCATATCAGCATTACACCGGTACTGAAATCAACATATGAAGATGCAATTTTGTGCAGTACATTCTTATTGGATTTAACCATCCAACTGTAGTCAGTGTGACTCCCATTTATGATTGAGCAGTGAGCTCTAGGCTTTGGCCTTTCTGCATGTGCAGACCCCTCTTGTACACTTACTATCTGCAGTAGTATCATCTGATTGTGGGTAAGGTTTCCCATCATGATTTTTCCCTTATAGGGTTTCCACATACAAATATTGGTTTCATGTGTTGTGGATGAATTTGTGCTTATGTTTCATGCATTAGTTCTTACCGGTATAGCAATTTACTATTAACACTGTCTACCGGCATACTTAACTGATTTACTGGTATTAAGCATTAAGTTGGTTAATAAGTTTTTTGTTTGAATTTATTAGACAACTGATTCACCCCCCCCTCTCAGTTGTCTCCAGGACCTACAACCATATGGTGTCATAAGGGGTCATAGGACACCACATGACCCATTAGGACATAATATGACCCCAAATGACACCTAAAGGATTATATGTTGTTCTAAGGGGTCATATGGTGTCCTAAGGGGTCATAGGACACCATATGATCCCTTAGGACACCATACAATCCATGATGACACCATATGGTGTCTTAAGGGGTCGTATGACACCATACATGACCCCTTAGGACATAATATGACCCCTAAAGACACCTTAGGGGTTATATGGTGTCCTCAGTGGTCATATGATATCTTATGACCTTTTATCACACCATACAAACCCTAATGACACCATATGGTATCCTAAGGGGTCATAGGATACCATATGACCCCTTAGGACACCATACAACCCATAACAACACCATATAGTTTTTTAAGGAGTCATATGGTGTCGTATGAGGTCATAGGACACCATATGACCCTTTAAGACACAATATGAACCCTTGGTGCACCATATGACCCCTAACAACATCATATAGTGTCCTAAGGGTTCATAGGACACCATATGACTCATTAGGACACAATATGACTGCTAACAACACCTAAGGAGTCATATGGTAAAGTTAGAGGTAAGGATAGGTATGACAGAGAGATGAGATTTGGGGAAGAGAGAATTAGAGAGAGTTGGGGATAATTAGGTGTTGGGAGGAGAAGGGGGATGGGAAAGTATCAACAAAGGGAGAGAGGGAGAGATGAGGAGAGAGGTTCAAAGAGAGAGGTCTAGAGAGAAGGTAATTAGGGGAAGGGGAGTGGGGAGAGAGAGGGAGGGAGTATCAACAAAGGAAGAGGGGGGAGAGATGGGGAGAGAGCCCCCTGATTACCCTCTCTCTAGTCCATCTCTTTGTTAATACTTCCCTCTTCCCCTCTACTCTTGCTAATTATCCTCTCTCTATCATGCTCTTCACCTCTCTCCACATCTCTCCCTCTCTCCTTTTGTTGATACTTACTCTTTTCCCTCTCTTCTTATCCAATAATTACACCCAACTCTCTCACATTATTTCTTTCCCTCAATTACCCTTGATCACCTCTCTCCTCCTATAGGTTTATAGATACTTCCCTCTCCCACTCTCCCCACCCCCTAATTACTCTCTATGTCTCTCTTCACCTTTGTACCCATCTCTCTTCTCTCTTTGTTGATACTTTCCCATCTCCTCCTTACTCCTAATAATATCAAACTCTCCCTCTCATTCTCTCTTCACCCCAATCACCCTCTCCCTCTCTCTCTTTACCTTCCACTTAATTACCTATAGCTCTCTCTTTGACACTCTCTCTTCCCCCAAATTAATCTCTCCTTCTCACCTCTCTCTCCCTCTCCTTTTTTTGATACTTCCCTATGCCTCTCCTTGTCCCCTCTGAATTTTGTTGCTAGAGATGAGAAGGAAATGAAGAGAGACTAGTCTAGATCTTAGGGAAGAGAGAGTGACATAAAGGAATAAATTATGAAGAGGTATAAATATAAGCACCTTGTAGAGCTTGAGAGATTGAATGAGGTATTCATTGACAGTTAGAGATATAGGTCTAGAGAGAGATGTATAAATATGGTCAAAAGAGAGGGAGGAAGAAACAAATAGGTGGAGTGATAGGTGTAGGAGAGAGAGGTGGAGAAAGGAACAAACATAGATAACATGGTTTATCAAAATTTATCAAACTCAATAAAATTAATAAATTTTCTATTATTAATTAATTACTTATTTAGTTTATTTTGAGATGATTGTTACAAAAATTCATGCAATAGGGAAATCATATGAAAAAGTCATGAGTTTTTTATATTTTAAAAATGAAGGATGAATTTAAATGAATTATAATTATTTTTTAAAACAAATAATTGAAAATCTACCTATTCCATATGATAGAGCTCTTAATTACCTTTCCAACACCTATAAAAAATCAAAATTTCGATATAAAACGCAAAAGTTATGCCCAATTTACTAAAATTTATTTTTTTATTTTTTTCAAAAACGGATATCCGATTTTATATCCGATTTTAAAACATAAATTTTTCCCTCCATTTTTTGGTTCGGGTTTGTTTTGGGATTTTGCTTGGAAGTGACAAGCCTAGAAAGTCAACTGAAAAAATGTGTTTTTTCAGTATTCCTTGATTTTCCAGACTTTACACTAGTGGCTGACGACTTTTTTATAGCCAAAATTGATAAAATGAAAAGGGTTTTTTAAGGACATTCTCATCTTTCCAACAATAGAAATCTTGTCTTATTTCGACTTTAATAAATAATTATTATTTATTTTCTAGTTGAATTCTGACAAAAATCCCGATTGATAGACTGATTGAAAAATATCGATAACTTTCAAACCACATAACATTTTTTGAATCTGAAACATGTGTCACATCCTAGGCTTTGTCTAATATAGGGAAAAATTAAAAAAAATTGAATTTCATAAGGTATTGACCAAGTTAAGGTGGTCAGACGAAGGCATTTCTAAATTTCTAAAAAGTTGTAAAAAATTCATAAATAATTATTTACTTTATAAAAAATTATAAAAAATATGTGTCACATCCAGACATGAGTCTAATACTTATCTTATAAATCTTATCAAAAAAATTATGATTTGATTGTGATTAGGGTGGTTAGACATACACCTACTTCTTATCTTTTTCCTGCAAAATTTGTACCACTTCATTGAAATTTGAAATTTTCATCAAATAATTTTTTTTTTTTCAAAAAACAACTAGTAACTTAGAAACTAAATTCAATTTTCTATAGATTCTCTTCTTACATATTTTAAAAATAATATTCATTAATTATTCAATTTTTCATGTCAAGTTGCATAACTCTGATTTTTTGAAATTTCATTGCCACTTAATGGTCTGTTTTGGCACACCATGACCCTGCACATACCCCCGCCCCCACCCCCGTGAATAATATCTTTGTAAAGTTCTAAATTTATTTTTCACATCACTATCTCTCCCCCTTTGACATCAATGCCAGAAATCTGACAAAAATATCAAAGCAAGAATGTAAACCTCTGAATCTCAAAGCTAACTACTCCCCTTGACTAGTAGCACCACTCATCAGTGCTAGAATTAATAATATCTATAATAATTCATGTCGAACTGATGACAAACTGCATTAATCAAAACTCTGTCGGAGGGGCAGAAACCCCTAACCTGTCTCTAAAATACTCAAATGATTCCTTAGACAATGGTTTAGTGAATATATCTGTAATATGTTCTTTAGTGTTCACATAAACCAATTTGACTTCCTTTCCTTCTACCTTGTCCTTCAAAAAATTATACTTTATTGATATATGCTTAGTCTTAGAGTGAAATACCGGATTCTAAGACATGTCAATAGCTACAGAGTTATCACAGTAGATAACTACTAGTTGACTATAATTTACCTTGATATCCTTCAACATTTTCTTCATCCATAAGACTTGTGTGCAGTTAGTTGCTGCTGCAACATATTCAACTTTTGCAGTAGATAAAGAAATCCATGACTATTTTTTGTTGATCCATAAAACTAATTTCTTTCCAAGAAAGAAAGCTCCACCAAAAGTGCTCTTCCTGTCATCAGTATCTCCTGCCCAATCTGAATCTGTATATGCACATAAAGTGAAATCATCATTTCTAGAATACCATAATTGTTAGATATTTGGTTAACCCCAAAGATATTGAGAGTGTGGGGGGGTGAATCAGTGTCTGACCGGTAGAAATATTTAAACTTATTTTTAACTTTGTAACTGAAATTAATATACCAGTAAGCAAATAATAATGCAGTAAAGAGAAACAAAAGAATCAGCATTAATGCACACCATAACACAAATATTTTTGGCAAGGAAACCCAGTAGGGGAAAAACCTCAGTGGGATTTATGAACCACAATATTTACTCACTGGCCAATATGAATAAATATTACTTAGTACAATAGGGGCCTGCACATGCAGGAAGGCCAACTGCCTAAAGCTCACTACTCAACAACAAAAATGGAGTCTCACTGACTACACAATTGGATTGTTAATTCCAATAACAATGTACTGCTTCAAAAAAGCATCTGCAATACTAGATTCAGTACCAGTTTAAGCTCTGTCTAATACCTCTACCAGAAACCTTGTCGGTAAATGATTCTGCTTTCATAGAATAGTCTTCACTCTGCTCTTCTTCTTATTCACTCTTAAAATAAATACATCAAATTCCATATATAATTATCGGGTATCATAACCCTATCTCATCTCAAATATCGCTTACATACACACATACCTACATACATTACTTACATCTATACATACTGAATGACCTACAAGATCTCATACATATATGAGTCTTTACAATACATCATTTTGGCCATACAAATATAATTTACATTACAAACAATATTATTGTTAAGTTGGCTTAGACTACCGGTATAATCTATTGCCGGTGTAAACAATAGATGGTGTAAAATGGATGCCGGTGTCAGTAGGTGAAGACTGTTGTCGGTATAACCTATGAACCATGTTGAACCTTTGAACTTTGTTGCCACCAATGACAACATCTACCATTCCCATCTGAGTGTATAATGCCAACAATAAGCCATATTTTGTTGTTCCTTGCAAATACCTGAATATCCTCTTTACTGCACATTCATGATTTTCTGTAGGATTACTTTCATATCTTGAAACAATACTTATTGCATTCATAATATTTGGTCTAGTTTGGGTTAAATATAACAGACCACCAATCATAGACTTATACCTTGTCAGATTTATTGGTGTAGAAGTATCCTTGATAGATAATTTCTCACTTGTCACCATAAGAGTACTTACCGGTTTGGAATTATCTGGATACTAAACTTCTTCAAAAATTCCCTTAGATACTCAATTTGACAGATAAAAATACATTTGTCAGTTTGAGTAATCTGCAAACCTAAGAAAAATCTCATCTCACCAATCGTGGACATTTCAAATTATTTTTTCATATTATTAGAAAATTCCATGCACAATTTACCTTCTCCTCCAAAAATGATATCATCAACAAATACTTCAATAATCAAAATATCATCATCAGTGATCTTATAATATAAATTACTATCAGCACTGCCTTTAGTAAAACCAAGTTTCAAAAGATATTTATCTAATCTTGCATACCAAGCTCTAGGAGCTTGTTTCAATCCATATAAAGCTTTCTTCAATCTGTAAACCATATCTTTATCATCTGCCAATGAAAATCCATCAAGTTTCTCAATCTATACTTCTTCCTCAAGTTCACCATTCAAAAAATGTACATTTAACATCCATTTGATAAACCTTATAGTTATTATAATTTGCATAGGCAAGAAATAGTCTAACAACTTCAATTCTAGCTACAGGTACAAATGTCTCACCATAATCAATTCCTTCCATTTGAGAATATCATTTACAAACCAATCTAGCCTTGTTTCTTACAACTTGACCATCCTTATTTAGTTTATTCCTAAAAACTCATTTAGTTCCAATAAAATTCTTATTTTTAGGCTGGAGAACTAAAGTCCAAGTCTCATTTTTCTCTATCTGATCTAATTCATCTTCCATAGCCTTTAACCAATGTCTATCTTTACTAGCTTGAATAATAGATGTCAATTCAATTTGATAAATAAGGCATACCTCTTCATTTGCCTGTCTTCTTCTTGTCATAACTCCCTTGTTCCTATCACTAATGATTTGATCTACAGAATGATTTAATCTTGCATACCTTGGTGTCTTCTGAACTTTAGGTTCACTTCTCTGATCATCAGTCACAGTTGAATTTTTTGATTATACTGGTGTAACTGTCTTAGTTTCCTGTACCAGTTGAGGCATTGGCAGTTCAGTTATGATCATTTTCACTATCAGTTCCCTGTCATATGATATAGATTGATTTCTATATTGCTCATCCACTTTCACATTAGCGCTCTCTACAATTTTCTGCAATCTTTTGTTATAACATCTATATGCTTTTATTTGAATTGAATAACCAAGAAATATCCCTTCATCATATGTAGGATAAAACTTCCCAATTGAATCATCTCTTTTGATATAGCATTTACTTCCAAAAATTTTGAGATATTTAATAGTGGGTGTATGTCCAAACCATAATTCATAAGGGGTCTTACAAGTTTCACATTTGATGTGAACTTTGTTGAATGTGTAGGTTGTTGTACTCATTGCTTCTCTCTAGTAGATGTGAGGCAATTTGGCTTCCATCACAATAGATCTTGCTGCATTGAAAATGGTTCTGTTCTTTCTCTACTACATTCTGTTGAGGAGTCTGAGGTGCAGATAACTATCTCCTCATTCCAATTGTCTCACAATAACTGTTAAATTCATGAGAAGTGAAATCACCACCTTGATCTGATCTTAGACATTTGATTTTCAATCGAGTTTTTGTCTCAACCTTTGCTTAAAGATCTTAAATTTATCAAAGGCTTCAGACTTCTCCCTAAGAAAAGTCACCCACATCATTCTAGAATCATCATCAATTATCAGCATGAAATACCTATCACCTTGAAAGCTTCTAGTCCTTACAAGACCACATAAGTCAATGTGAATCAAATCAATTACATCATTATATTTATCAGGTATGCTCTTAAAAGAAGTTCTAACTTGCTTTCCTAATTAACATTCCTTGCATATAGGATTATGAGGCTTCATAATCTTAGGTATATCTCTAACTGCCTTAGTTGAAATGATCTTAACAATACAATCAAAACTAACATGACAGAACTTGTTATGCCATAACCAACTCTCATCAATAAGAGAAATCAAAGATGTCTTATTACCAGTGTTCAAGTGAAAGATGTTACCTCTAGTTTGAATATCGATTGCAATCTCCAAACCAGTCTTGTTAATGATTTTGTATTTTCTATCTTTAAATTGAAGTTGGAAACCCTTATCCACCAATCGACCAACACTCAAAAGATTATTCTTTAAACCTTCTACATAATAGACATTATTGATATTATGCTTACCATCCAGAGATATAATACCTCTACCTTTGATCATACATGCTTTGTCATCTCCAAATTTGACTTGACTACTATTTTATTCTTGTAGGGACATAAATTTTCTTTTATCTCTAGTCATATAATGTGAGCATCCACTATCAATTACCCATTCATCCTTATCTTCAACTTTTTCTCATAGGGCCTTTTCTTCATTCATGATAGCCTGTTCTGATTCATATTCCTTTAGAGCATAGAACACCCATTCCTTTCTATTGTCAGATCCACTAGCAAAGTCTTCTGTCGGTTCATCCCTAGAGTCATCAATTACTCCTTCATTATCTGCTATGTAGCATTGTTTACTTTTCTTGAATCTATATCTATTATGGTTAGGATTAAATGATTTCTTAACTCTTTCCTCAAATCTTTCATTCCTTTCAGGACATCTAGATGCAAAATGACCGATCTTATTACATGCAAAACATTTAAAATGGTCTTTTCCTTCATACTTACTTCCTGTCGGTCCTTTAGGTACTCTTCTAGCAAATAAGGCTTCAAGTTGCTCAAATTCTTCATCTTCTTTCCTCATATCTTCCAATTATTTTACATATAAGGATTTCCAATTACTTTTGCTAGTAAATGATGATGCATGAAAAGCAGGTTCAGATTTTGCAGCTCCAGAAGATCCAAATTCTTCAAGCTCAAAAGTAGATAATTTCCTAATCAGGATGTCTCTGTTAACTGAAGTGTTTGCCATTTTTCTCTACTCATTAATTGTAGTTTCCTTCATCTTGTAAGCTGGTGGAAGGGCTCTCAATACTTTGGAAAAATTTTTATCTTCACTCAGAGATCCTCCACAACATTGAATTCCCATAAAAATCTCATTTACTCTTTCCATAAACACAACAATTCTTTCATTATCTTCCATCTTCAAGTTTTCATATCTTACTCAATAACTATCAAGTTTAGCATTTTGATAGTAGGATCACCTTCATTAAGAGTTTTCAATTTATACCACATAACCTTTTCCGGTGATTTATTAGGCAATCCCATGATTTGTTGACTAGTAATTGCACACAAGAGGGTTTCTTTATCTCTGCTATCATTTTCAATATTCTTATCCAGGTCTGCAGGAGTAGGATTGCCAGATGCCAGATCATAAGGTGTGTATTATTTCTCAATGATCTCCCAAATATCCTTTCCAATACATCTAAGATGAGTCTCCATTCAAATTTTCCATATCCCATAATTTGTTCCATCAAGCTTAAGGATTTCTCTTCTGAAAATAGTTGCCAGTGGATTTGAAGTGTTAGCTGCCATAGGATCTACCTCAAGTGGTTAAGCTTCTACAAAAGAGGACCAAATCTCTAATACCAATTGTTAGGATAACCAATGAACAACTGAGAGGGGGGGGGGGTGAATCAGTTGTTACCAAATTATATCAATTAATCCACTTAATAACCTTTAACCAAATCACATAAACATTAAGTACTAGAATAGCAAAAATAGACACCGGCAAGCAATGAAAATTATCAATAAAGAATATAATCAACACAATGAAACCATACCACATAACACCATGATTTGTCCTTGGAAAACCTGGAAAGGGAAAAACCACGGTGGGAAGCCTACCCACAGTCAGATGATACTTCTGTAGAAAGCATGTGATACAATGAGGGGCCTACACATGCAGGAAGGCACACTGCCTAGAGCGTACTGCTCATTAAAAAAGAGTCTCACTAACTACAGAGAGGTAATAACCATCTCAAGATAAATGGACAACAATCCAATAGAGTGAACTACCAGAGATAGTGAAGCAATCATCGATGAGGAGGGACCTGGAATAGATCAGTCTAAACCGGTCGGCAAGAGTTAACACAACAGAAACACACAGATATGATGGAGGAAAATGCAAAATAGATTGTTTTATTGCATGAAAGTCAAATACATCCAACTGTCAACAACTAGGTTACAACATACCGGCACAGGCCTAGTAGAATAGGTCTCATAGGGACCTTGAATCGAAGGATATATCTTCTAAGCACTACCTATCTGATACTCCTTTTCTCTGAATTGATTCCTCCCATTACAAAGCATGATTATGAACATATGTATTGATCCAAAGGATCAAGTGAGCCCAAAAGGATCAAAATCCTAACATGCAGAAATGAATGAGGTTGGCCTCTAGAAAATCCCAAAGGATGAAACATAGAAGGTCGGCCACACGTCAAGAAACATCGAGATCAATGTCCAAGGATCCACAAGCATCGAAATGGGTTCCGATAGATCACCAGAATAGGTCTCAGGCAATTGAAAACAACAGAACAATCTGGTAACAAGAAACTATCAAGGAAAACCAGTAGCGATATTTGATGAATAATGATAAACAACAGATACCCCAACCAGTACTGAGAGGGGGGGTGAATCAATAGAGGCAAAAACTTTCTCAATAACTTATCCAGTTAAAGCAATACTAACTAGTTGCCGCCATCACTGAACTTAACCATGACAATACCGGTTAAACATAGTAAGACATAAGACACCATAAACTGATAAGTCTAAACACTTCAAATACGATCAATACTTGATATCAACTTCACCCATAAACATATGCATGTGGTATACCAGTAATACCATAACGTAATAACTCTGCATGCATAATCATTCAACCAAATAATACATAATCATCACATGAAAAATGCATAACACATAACACATAGATTTTTCACGTGGAAACCCAAATGGGAAAAACCACGATGGGGATGAATACCCACAAGCTTGTTTTTGAACTCTTTTGAAGCTCACCCTGTTAAGAGCCTAGTCCGGTTAAAGACTATACAATAAGGTTTTGTTAGGAACCAATCCTGTTAGAGATCACCCGGTTAAGGGATGGCTATATACCCTGTTAAATGTTGAAACCTTGTTAGAGGTTACCTCACTAAAGGATTTGAAGAACTCAAGGATCTTGAGTCACCTTGTTAAAGGTTTTACAATAAGCTTGTTAAAGCTACCTGGTAAAGGGATTTTCCGACTATTGAAATTATTAGAAGACAACAGGTAAAACTTCTGATCTGATAACAACACTACATGCCAAGGTAGATCCTTTTCATTTCCTCTACTTTACAATCACACTCTGCAGTTTTCCTCTTACTGGTCTAGCAAGTATCTCAACACTCAGATACACACACAACATTTGCCAACAACTTTACAATTATAAAAATCATTGACCTTATAGACACCAATTAGGTTAGTAGCATAAAACCTAAACCCTAAGCATCTTAGGTTTACAACACAGCCAGTCAAATCCTGACCGTCCAAACACATTGCATAGAGTATTACAATTTCAAATAGATCACAAGACAATCTGCATCGTTCATTCTTCACCATACATGGGAATCAGTAACCCATCATGCTCTCTTCTCATACCACCAAGAAGAATGATCATTCCCGAGGTAGAATTCAAATGCAGTTGATCTTCTCATGCAAGATCCTCAAGGAAATCCTTCACGTGCACAAGGCTGACATGGCACCTCGATCTCATTCACATCTCTTAGCTAACTCATCATGGAGTATCATCGGTTGCATCGCACAAGTGAGATTGCCAAACCAGAAACCCTAGAGCTGAGACTACCAACCAGTAGTCACACTTAGTGAAACCTTGACACCAGTTCACTACATCTCTTCATACCTCTTCATACCGGTTCACCAACTTCTTTCAATCTACATACTGGTTCACTTACACTTATTGACATCAATGACAACATACATTATCATCATATACCAACAATATCCAACAATATCTTACCAGAAAGTGATCCAAATGACATGCGGTTAGAAAGAAAGCAAGGTGATCAAGTCTTCAAGAAGAATCCAACCCCACAGGAAACCAATGTGCCAAAACTAGGACACATAAAAAGAAAAACTGAAACTACAAATAGAAAAGATTTTTTTTTTGGTTGATGCAAGATTGCTATGAACCGCGAATGCTCCTGCATCAGACATCTGGGGTTAATAGAAAGTGAGCCTCTCACTCTCAAGAAGTTTAATTTTCTACCCAAAAACATGTTTGAGTCTACTATATGCATTTACAAAATCAGTCTTGATGGCTATAGTATCATGTACTTCTAGTATCACCTTCCTAACAAACTCCCCTTAAGGTGTTGGCTCATACCCATGCTCAAAATACTCACTCCACCCATCTGCACACCCTCAATCTCTAATCTTTGGCATTCACCCCATTGTTCCATAGTGTATTAGGAGTCTTCTACATGGACATGTAGGGGCAGAAAAGTTTTCTTCAAGGTTTGATGCTCACAATTTGGTTTTAGGCTCATAGCCCTTAGCTACTCAAATTCCAACCAAAGGGTAAAAAAAATTTAAAAGGGACTACACACTATTCCAAGGCCTATTTGGCATTTGTCTCACTATTTAGGATTAATCTCCCAAGGTTTCACAAGCCCCCAACTCCTCCTTTTGATCGGGTTTGAGCATTTTGACCAAAACTGTCATTTGTGTGTTATGCAACCAAAAAGGGCTACTGGCCGTGGAGGCCTAATTGGCACATTTTTTCTTATTTTGCTAAACGATGGACAAATTGATAACTTAATGAGGAATGATGAGTACCAAACCAGTACTGAGAGGGGGGGAGTGAATCACTACAGGCAAAAATCACTTTCCTGAAACTGATTAGTCAGCAGGCACTGTGCTTTGGCAGGTAGACAGTACTACCAGTCTTAAAAAAAGTACAACTAGCAAAACCCAGAATAGCTGAGATAAGCATAAACCGGTTGACGCTTATCTTTTCATACAATCTTGGTATTACACTTCCATTTCACCATTATGCATGAACATGTAGTCAGTCATAACAACTAGTTTAGCATGATTTAACATTAGACACAAATCACTTAAACCATAACATGAAAATTACCACACATAACACATAGATTTTTCATGTGGAAACCCAACTGGGAAAAACCACAGTGGGAATGAATACCCACAAGCTATTTTGAGCTCTTTAGAAGTCTTCTCTATTAGGAGCTTAGTCCAGTTAAATACTTATTACAACAGGTTTTGTTAGGAATCGATCCTGCTAGGGATCACCTGGTTAAGGGATGGCAAAGATACCCGATTAAGGGTTAAACCCTGTTAAAGATCACCTTGTTAGAGGATTTAAAGAACTCAATGAATTTGAGTCACCTTGTTAAAGGATTTTTAGTAAGCTGGTTAGAGCTACCCTGTTAAGGGATTTTCCAACTGTTGAGGTGGTTAAAGATCAATAAGTTTTACAATGATCTGGAAACAACACTCAATGCCAATGCAGATCCGCTTTAGCTCCTCTTCACCTTCTACACTTACACTCTGTAGGTATCATTTCTCTCCTCTAGTGTAGCAATAATCATGTATCACTTCACTTGGATACACACATACAACTTTTGCCAACAACTTCAGAAAGAAACACATCAATGACCTTATAGGAAAGATAGGTCGGTAGTATAAACCCTAAACCCTAAACCTATTAAGTTAAGCAATTCAAATGGTTCAATCCTAACTGTTGAACATATTGCATTAAATGCAACAGTCTTGAACTGATCTTAAGATGTTCACCATCGTTCATTTTCCATCACTTTCATGATGGCTGATAACCCATCACGCGTTTTCACTGTTTACAGACTTCGCACATTCTCGAGGTAGAAGAGAACAATCTCCTTCATGCAAGATCCTTCACGTGCACAAGGCTAATGTGGCAACATGGTCTATTCTTTGTTACAATGCTAACTCATCACACAAAGTCACCGGTTGAGTCACACAGGCTTGAAGCACTTCAATCGGAAACCCTGAGACTACCAACCAGTAGTCATACAAAGCTTCCATGTACCGGTTCCCATATCAACATGTTGGTTCACCTTGAACAGACACACCACTTCACTTTGGCACATACCGGTTCACAATGTTATACCGGTTCTCACATATACCAGTTCTTGGTAACATGTTGTTTCTCTCTTCTTCAACATATTGACATCAATGACAACATACAATGTCATCATGTCCTCATACTGGTTCACATAATGCCAACAATCTCCCCCTTTGGCATTGATGGCAATATACAAAGATATCTCACCGCTTCACATCTTCTCCCCCAATTTCTATAGATATCTTCTTCGCTTCACTTCTTCTGCCCCTTTGACAACAATGCCAAAGTGGAGGCACAAGCTTTCCTGTTCCATTATGCTGCTCTCCTTGAGGAGTAGAATCCTTCAACACATCAATCTTGAAGAGAGATTTGACTATGCAATACTTGACTGATGTGGAGTATATACCTTTTAGTCTACCTCCTGAAGGGGCAACACCCCTAACTCACCTCTTAAGTACATAAATGTAGCCTTTGGGAGAGGCTTGGTGAATATGTCTGCTAATTGCTCCTTGTTGGAAACATGTTCTAGTGCAATCTCTTTGTTCTGAACCTTTTACCTCAAGAAATGATACTTAAGCTCAAAGTGCTTGGTTCTAGAATGTAAAACCAGATTCTTGGAGATGTTAATTGCACTAGTATTGTCACAAAATATATTTACCGGTTCAGATATAGGAACTTTGAACCCATTTAATACATGCTTCATCCAAATTGTCTGAGTGCAGTTCATGAAAGCTGCAACATACTTTTCTTCCACTGTAGACTGAGAGATATAACTCTGCTTCTTACTCAACCATGAGACTAGTCTACCACTGAGAAAGAGTGCACCACCGGTTGTGCTCTTCCAGTCATCCACATTACCTACCTAATCAGCATCTATGAATACTTTCAAGTTGAAATCCTTGCCATATGGATACCACAATCCATAATCAATAGTTCCCTTCAGATACGTAAGAATCTACTTGACTACAACCAATAGGGATTCTCTTGGACTTTTTTGGAACCTTGCAGTGATGCCAACTTCTTGTGCAATATCCGGTCTGTGATGCACTACATAATGCAACTTACCAATCATTGATCAGTATTCCTTCTCATCAACCAATGCTGAGTCATCCTCTTTGGATAGTTTACAACCGGTCACCATCGGTGTACCAACTAGTTTGCTATCTTCCATGCCAAAGGTCTTCAACACCTCTTTGACATATTTAGACTAAGTGATAAAGATTCCATCTTTCATCTACTGAATCTGCAATCCAATGAAGAACTTGATTTCCCCTATGAGTGACATCTCAAACTCTTTCTTCATCTCATCTGCAAACTCATGACTCATCTTGTCATCTCCACCAAAGATAATGTCATCAAAAAATACCTCACAGATCAGGATCTAATCTCCTTCAAATTTCAAGTAGATATTGCTATCTTCGCTTGTTCTCTCAAATCCAATCTTTAGTAGATGGGAGTGCAGATGTTCATACCATGCTCTAGGTGCCTGCTTCAGACCATATAAGGCTTTATGTAGCCTACACGCCATGTCACCATCTTTAGATAGGGAAAACTCATCTGGTTGCTCTATATACACCTCCTCTTCAAGTACTCCATTTAGAAATGCAGATTTTACATCCATTTGATATACTTTGAATCCTTTAAAAGTTGCATATGCAAGAAGCATACGAACTCCTTCCAATTTGGCTACTGGAGAAAAGGTTTCTCCATAGTTCTCTCCTTCTTCTTGAGCATATCCTTTACATACTAGTCTAGCTTTGTTTCTAACCACTATGCCATCCTCATTCAGCTTGTTTCTGAAAACCCATTTGGCTCCAATGACATTTTTATGCTCCGGTCTGGGTACCAAAGACTATGAACCATTCTTCTCTATCTGGTCAAGTTCCTCCTCCATTGCCTTGATCCAGTCTTCATCTTTATGTGCCTCTTTGAATGATTTAGGCTCAAATTTAGAGATCATACAATAATTCTCTCTGATCTTTCTTCTTGTAAGGATTTCTGCATCCTTATCTCCTATGATCTGCTTAGGATCATGATTCAGTTTGACATATTGAGGAATGCTCTTGACTAATTCCTCCTACTTTTCTTCTTCATTCTCATTTTCATTAGCATCAATGTCTATCGGTGAAGGGCCACTATTACTGGTACTTGGCTGATTAGTAACCGATTCCCACAAGGTTACTACCAGTTCATCTCTTACTTGCATACTGTCGGTTTCCTCAGATTTTCTAGAGTTTTCATCAACTCTAACATTAATGCTTTCAACAATTTTCTAAGTCCTATTATTGAAACATTTGAGAGCTTTTCTCTTAGTGGAATATCCTAGGAATATTCCTTCATCACATTTTGCATCGAACTTACTCTGATGTTCACTTCTCTTGATATAACACTTGCTACCAAATATTCTAAAGTATCTTACTACTGGAGTCTTACCGGTCCAATACTCATAAGGAGTCTTGTCTTTTCCTTTCTTGATAAGTACCCGGTTCATTGTGTATACTGCAGTGCTCACTGCTTCTCTCCAAAAGGTGTGAGCAACTTTTCCTTGGATCAACATAGTTCTAGCTACTTCAACCACAGTCCGGTTGTTTCTCTCTGCTAAGCCATTCTGCTGTGGAGTCTAGGGGGCAAATAGTTTCCTCTTTATGTCATTCTCTTCACAATATTTGTTGAATTCACCGAAAGCGAACTCACCTCCTTGATTAGTTCTAAGGCATTTGATTCTTCTACCACTTTCCTTTTCTACCAATGCTTTGAAAGCTTTGAACTTTCCAAAAGCTTCAGACTTATCCTTTAAGAATGTGACCCACATCATTCTTGAGCAATCATCAGTTAGAATCATGAAATAGCTATCTCCCTACACACTCCTAGTTTTCATAGGGCCACACAAATCAGTATGCACAAGATCGAGTAAATTGTCAGCAGTGAAGGATTTACCTTTGAAAGTTGAGGAAGACATTTTCCCAAGTTGACACTCCCTACACAGAGGATTTTCTAGTTTTCTCAGCACTGACAATCCTCTGACTGCCTTGGTCTTGCTAGCCTTCACAATGTTGTCAAAGTTTACATGGCAGAGTCTCCTATGCCATATCCAACTATCATCAAATTTAGCCATAAGACGTGTACTTACATTTGCATCTAACTAAAATAAGTTGCATTTGGTTTGCATACCGGTTGCCATCAATTCACCATTCTTTCCTTTGATTATGCACACTCCCTTTTTGAATTCCAGAATGAGTCCACTATCATTCAGCTGGGCAACGATTAATAGATTATGTCTGAGACCTTCCACCCAATACACATTGTCAGCACTTCTCTTTCCATTCAGAGAGATGGACCCTCTTCCTTTAACCATACATGGTGCATCATTACAAAAATGAACCACACCACCATCATATTCTTCCAAAGATAGAAACTTGCTCCGATCACTAGTCATATGGTGAGAACAACCACTATCAATAATCCACTCATTGGAATTATCAAAGCAGGAGACAAGAGCCTTCTTGTCTGACACATCTTCCTTTACTACAACAAACACAATGTCTTCATTCTCTTCATCTTCTGATTCCTCATCTATGACACCTTCATCAACTGCAACAAAATAGTTTCTCCAGTTTCCTCCTTTGAATTTTTTGAACCTCTCCAGTTTATCCTTGTTGTCACCATTAGGACAATTTATAGCAATATGTCCTATCTGGTTACAAGAAAAGCATTTCAAAGGGAGCTTACCTCTGTATTTACCAATTCCTTTTGGAAGTTTCCTAGCAAGAAGAGCTTCAAATTCCACTAGGATCTCCTCATCATCCATTTCTTTGTTCTATCTCGGTTCACCACTGGTGCATGCTTCCTTTCCTTTTCTTGATGGTACAATAGAGGCTTTAAAAGCTGATTCAGTCTTTTGAACACTGACATCAAAACTATTTAGCTCATAGGCTGTCAACTTTGCAATGATGGAATCAAGAGATACCTTGGTCTTGTCTATTGATCTTAATTCCTGAATAGCAGCAACCCTTATTGCATAGACTGATAACAAGGATCTCAAAACTTTGCTTACCACGGTGGAATCTTCCATTTTACCACTTGCACTTTTGATATCCCTAGCAACAGTTTTGATTCTTATTCCATACTGTTGAATGGTCTCACCTTCAATCTACAAATTTCCCTCTAAGGCTTTCTTCCTCATCTTGTTTTACATGCTCATCACCACCATAGATACTCTCAAGAGTGTCCCATACTTCTTTGGGGTTGTCTTTATCCTGGACATCAATGAACTTAATGTCAGATAAGCTACTGATTAGGGCTTCCATGACTTGCCCATTCTCCTGTATTTCTCTTTTTTGATCATCGGTGAGAGTGCCGGTAGGAATAACAAAGGCACTCTCAACATAGCTTCAGTGTTGAGCACCCATGCTTCTAATGTAAATCTTCATTCTGTCCTTCCATATTTTGAAGTCATCTCTATTGAACTTTGGACCTTCCCCCTTCATCATTACAATAGGATCTTTTCCTCAAGTAGTTAAGCTTACAACATAGAGGACCTAGAGGATGCTCTGATACCAATTGATAACTTAATGAGGAATGATGAGTACCAAACCGGTACTGAGAGGGGGGGTGAATCAGTACAGGCAAAAATCACTTTCCTAAAACTGGTTAGTCAACAGGCACTATGCTTTGGTAGGCAGACAGTACTACCGCTCTTAAACAGAGTAAAACCGGCAAAACCCAGAATAGTTGAGATAAGCATAAACTGGTTGACACTTATCTTTTCATACAATCTTGGTATTACACTTCCATTTCACCCTTATGCATGAATAGGTAGTCAGTCATAACAACTAGTTTAGCATGATTTAACATCAGACACAAATCACTTAAACCATAACATGAAAATCACCACACATAACACACAGATTTTTCATGTGGAAACCCAACTAGGAAAAACCACAGTGGGGATGAATACCCACAAGTTGTTTTGAACTCTTTAGAAGTCTGCTTTGTTAGGAGCCTAGTCCGGTTAAAGACTTATTACAACAGGTTCTGTTAGGAACCGATCCTTCTAGGGATCACTCGGTTAAGGGATGGAAAAGATACCTAGTTAAGGGTTAAACCCTGTTAAAGATTACCTTGTTAGAGGATTTAAAGAACTCGATGAATTTGAGTCACCCTATTAAAGGATTTTTAGTAAGTTGGTTAGAGCTACCCTATTAAGGGATTTTCCAACTATTGAGGTGGTTAAAGATCATCAAGTTTTACAATGATCTAGAAACAACACTCAATGCCAATGCAGATCTTCTTTAGCTCCTCTTCACCTTCTGCACTTACACTTTGTAGGTATCACTTCTCTCCTCTAGTTTGGCAAGAATCACATATCACTTCACTTGGATACACACATACAACTTTTGCCAACAACTTCAAAAAGAACACATCAACGACCTTATAGGAAAGATAGGTCGGTAGTATAAACTCTAAACCCTAAACCTGTTAAGTTAAGCAATTCAAATGGTTCAATCCTGACCATTGAACATATTGCATTAAATGCAACAGTCTTGAAACAATCTTAAGATGTTCACCATTGTTCGTTTTCCACCGCTTTCATGATGGCTGATAGCCCATCACACGTTTTCACCATTGACAGACTTCACACATTCCCAAGGTAGAAGAGAACAATCTCCTTCATGCAAGATCCTTCACGCACACAAGGCTGACATGGCAACATGGTCTGTTCTTCGTTACAATGCTAACTCATCACACAAAGTCACCGGTTGAGTCACACAGGCTTAAAGCACTTCAACCAGAAACCCTGAGACTACCAACTGGTAGTCATACAAAGCTTCCATGTACCAGTTCACCTTGAACAGATACACCACTTCACTTTGGCACATATACTGGTTCACAATGTTATGCCGGTTCTCACATATACCGGTTCTTGGTAACATGCCAGTTCTCTCTTCTTCAGCATATTGACATCAATGACAACATATAATGTCGTCATGTCCTCATACTGGTTCACATAATGCCAATAAAAACCTTCCACAAAGCTAACTTGGTTGATGGTTTAGAGTTATATGCTAATTGATTTTCATGGTTTAGGCCACTGTTATGGCAATATGAGGGTTGTCCACCATTTTAGGCACTTTTGGAGGGTTTGGTAGGGTTTAGACCAAAGAACATTGAGAAGTCTTTCCAACTCCTCTCATCAAGTACCCAAACTAACTTAGAATTTTTGCCAAACCAAATAGAGTCTTCCCCTATTTCTATCCTGCAAACATAATGCCAAACACTTGGCAAACAAGTGAGAAAGTAGTAAAATTGCCTCTTGCAGTGTCAATTTGTTGCCCTTTTACCAGTCAATTACTGCTACACTTTTCGACCTGCATAATGAAGAGTTTGAATTGGAAATACACCTTAATGAGGTCTGAAAAACTCTAAAGATTCTTCCTATTACATTACCTTCTTAGTTACAAGGCTTGGATTATGATTTGAAGCATTCCAATGAGCATTTTGGTGACACAAACATAAATTCCAAAAAATCAGTGAACTCACTATTTTGCTTACAACAAGAGAATGATTAAATGAAACAAGCTACTCTAACACATCAAAATGATGTTTAACAACCTTGGTCACATTCCCAGACCTCTACCTCATTCATTTGTTCACTCCAAATTACTTTTGGGTGCAAATCTTGAGTTTTTTGTTCATGCTACTAGCCAAATAACCAATACTTGCCTAGTATTCACTCAAGTTCTTCTTCCAACCACACTTTTGGTACACAAAAAATAATATGTATAGTATATACATGATTTCCAACTTTACTAAATCCATTATGTGGGTTCCCAGACCTGGATTAGTCAAGTGGTGACATTTTAGAGCTTCAAACCCTTGACAGGGTAGCGAGCAGGCAAAAACTAAAAGATTTTTTTTGATAAACCAAAACATAGTAAAAACCCTAACACAAAGAATTAAAAACCTTCATATAACCATGACACAAACTCCCATGAAAGAACAATATGGAAATAGTGCTCTGTATGGACTGTTACAACAATTGTTTTTCTCAAAAAGCATGAAAAATAGTCATATTTCATTAACTTCTTCTTTCTAATACCAAGCCAACCCATTTACAATGTTTGAAGTGTCCTTATATAGGAACACTCAAACCATTTCAACCCTTATGGCATCCAAAATTGTAGAGTGATTTTACAACTTTTCTCACTTTTTGTCAAAATGTTGCTTGACAACATTGGCAATTTTTTACTCTTAGTGCATTTTTGACCTACAAGACAAATATCTTCCACCTAACCATTTGAGATGGTGTCAAATCATTAAATAGACCTACTCCAATCCCTTTCTAAGCTTGTTACAATTTATTTAACACATTTTCACTATAATGCCATTTTTGGCTTACAAGGCACTATGGGCCAAAAATGGAAAGAAAACTTGAGTAACATTATCGAAACCACTCTAAGATAAACCTAAAATATAATGAAACCTAAAAAACACACTTGGACTCTGACAATAGTCCTTTATTCAATTCTTGATCCCATCAGGATCAAACAAGCCAAAATTGTGAAGGTGCTCTTGCACCAAAGGTGGTCTACCTCTGCTTGAGAAATCCAAGATGATTCTTCCACTGGTTTGTTCTTCCACTTCGCAAGTTATTCTTTGTACTGACTACTTTGGGTACCATGCTCGATCCTATTGTCAAAAATTTCTTCAATCTAATCTGGTTCCTTCTGGGGAAATTGTTTCTCCAAGTCTGCAATATTGTCCTCATTGAATTCTGGTTCATGGTACTCATGAAGATCTGCAATGCTGAATATAGGTGAAATACTTAGACTATCTGGTAGCTCCACTTCATATGCATTTCTAGAACTAAACTTTCTCAAGATCTTATAGTGTCCAAACTTCTTCATCTACAACTTATTATAAGTTCTAATCGAGAACCTCTCTTTTCTTAAATAGACCATTACTTCATTGCCAACTTTAAATTCCTCATGTCTCCTCTTCTCATCTGTCGTCTCCTTGTATTTTCTATTCATATCTTTCAAATGTTATTTAACCTAAATGTGCAATGTTGTCATGTTATCTAAAAATTCTTCTACTTTTGAACTCCTTTGGTCTTCATTGCTAATGTCTCTCAATTCTGCTATTCCTTTAGGATGCACTTCGGTAACAATCTCAAAAGGTGTTTTTCTGGTACTTCTATTCACTGAATTGTTATAAGAAATCTCTTCTTGTGAAAGGATGAAATCCTAAATTTTGGTTTTATCTCCTACTAAACATCTCAACAAGTTTCCTAAACTACAGTTAACTACTTCTGTATGTCCATCAATCTGTGGGTGAAAAGTAGATCTGAACTTCAAATCTGTCCTCATCTTCTTCCAAAGTGCTCCCCAAAAATAGCCAACAAACTTAGTGTCTCTATCTAAAACTATGCTCTTAGGTAAACCATGCAATCTTATCACTTCCTTGAACAATAGGTCTGCTATATGCAAGGCATCTGATGTCTTCTTACCAGGTATGAAATGAGCCATCTTCGAAAATCTATCCACTAACACAAATATTGAATCATTCCCTCATTATGTCTTAGGCAATCCTAGTATGAAATCCATTCTTATATCCTCCCAAGGTCCAACCGGTACTGTCAAAGGTTTATACAATCCCGCATTCTGACTACTACCTTTTGCAACTTGACAAACTCTACAACTATGTACATATCTCTTAACATCTTTATGAATCTAAGGTCAAAAGTACTGCTCACTTACCAATGCAACTGTTTTATCAATGCCAAACTATCCAACTAAACCTGCACCATGCTTCTCTTTTATTAGGTTCTCTCTCATGGAACTTTTAGGTATGCACAATTGAATTCCCTTAAATAACATTCCATCCTGAATGAAGTAATCCAACCATTTTCTCCTATCAACCATAATCGACTCTCTATAGGCTTTCCAAGGCTCTCCAAAATTTGGGTCTTCATCAGACAAGGTCTTCAAATCTTCAAAACCTAATACTATCACTCTCATCTTGATCAACAAATTCCTTCTCCTACTCAATCCATCAACAACTTTGTTAGATTTCCCACTTATATGTTTCAACACAACCGTGTAACTATATAAGAATTCTACCCACCTCATATGTCTCTGATTCAACTTACTTTGACTACTCAAATATTGCAAATCTTGATGATTGGTATACAACACAAGCTCGTTAGGAAGCAAGTAATGTCTTCATTTCTTCAAGGCTTGAATTATGGCATAAAATTCCTGATCATATACTGAATATCTCTTCTAGGCATCATTCAATTTCTTATTGAAATATGCTATTGCTCACCCTTCTTGACTCAAAACTGCTCCTATTGTTGTTCCACTTGCATCTTAATCCACTTGAAATAGCTTATTGAAATCATGTAAAGCCAACACAGGCTGCTCAATCACTTTCTGCTTCAATAAATTGAAACTTTTGTTTGCTCCAATCCACTTGAATTCCTTCCTATCTCCCCTCGTGATCTTAGTCATAGGATAACAAATTGAACTAAAATTTCTGATAAACTTCCGGTAAAAACTAGCCAATCCATGAAATGATCTTACCTCTCCAATGCTTTCTGGTGTAGGTCACTAAACAATGGCTTTCACTTTCTCAGGGTCCATCTTCAAACAATCCTTAGATATCACAAATCCCAAATAGACTATCTCATCCTTCATGAAAGTGCACTTCTTGATATTGATCAGTAAATTTTCTTCTCTCAACCTCTATAAAACTTGTCTTAACTAAAACAAATGTTCCTCTTTTGTTTTACTGAAAATTAGAACGTTGTCCAAGTATACAATAACAAACTCACCCAATAATTTCTTCAAAACCACATTCATCAGCCTTAGGAAAGTACTTAGTGCATTAGTCAGTCCAAAAGACATCACCAACCATTCATATAATCCTTCATTGGTCTTAAATGCAATCTTCCATTCATCACCTTCTCTAATCATGATCTGATGATATCCACTCTTCAAATCTATCTTTGTAAAGTACTTTTCTCCACTCAAACAGTCCATTGTGTCATCCATCCTAGGCAAAGGAAACCGGTATTTCACTGTGATATTATTTATTGGTCTTGAATAAGTACACATCCTCCATTCTCCATTCTTCTTAGGTGCTAATACTGCTAGTACTGCACAAGGGCTTAGACTTTCCTTGCTCAAACCTCTCTTTAATAGCTCCTACACTTGTCTATTCAGTTCTTCATTCTCTATCGGTGTTAACTAGTGTGCATCTTTGTTAGGAAAACTAGCTCGAGGAACTAAGTCCATGCAATAACTAATACTTCTAACAGATGGCAATCCATCAAGTACATTATCTAAAATGATGTCCTCATATTTTGTCAGCAAATCTCTTATCTCTTCTGGGTTTTCTCCTTCCAGTTCCAGTCTCTCAGTCCTCTTAGGAATTAAGGAAAAACATACATTCTCATGTCTCAGTCCATCTATGAACTTCCTTCAATCTACAAGACAAATTCTAGTATTTGTACAAACTTCATTCTTTGAAGGTTCCTCCAAAGGCAACAAGGTTTGCTTCATCCCATTGGCCACAATAGTGTATGTATTCTTTCTTCCATCATGTATTTCCTGTCTATCAAACTACCAAGGTCTTCCCAAAATAAGGTGACAGATGTCCATAGGCATAATATCACATAAAAATTCATCATGATAATTCCCAATTTTCAATTTTACTAGGCCCTATTCACTTACGAACAACTTATGTTCATCCTAAATCCATGCTATCTGGTAAGGCTCAGGGTGTTTCAATCTCTCCAATTTTAACTTATTCACCATCTCTTCTGAAACAAGATTATCTGAACTACCACTATCAATAACAACTTTACAACACTTACCAGATACCTTACATTTGGTGTTGAATAGGTTCTTCCTCTGTAAGGGTTCTTTATCTTCTCTAGTATGACACAAAGCTCTTCTCATCATCAATAGTTCTCCATATTCTAGTTTATTGTTTGATCAGATGGAGTTATCTTCCACCACTGTTGCTCTTCCAGTAGTCCCCGACTTCTTACATTCAAATGCACAGTGTCCTTCTCCTCCACATTTAAAATAGGTTCCTCAGAATGTCCTTTTGTCTTGTCTTCCAAAGTTCTCATTCTAGTAACCATCCGGTTCTCTCCTCTAGTATAAATTTATATCATCCTTCAAGTATGAACTACCTTCTTTTCTTACTTCCTTGTCCTTGTTTTGATCCATACTGGTTCCTCTTTCTCTAGTGTATCCTCTTCCTCCTTGAAATTTTCCGCCGGTAAACCTTCCACCTCTACCTCTCTATCTTTGCTCATGCCTTTTAGTCAATTTCTCTTCAGCCTTTATTGCATACTGATAAGCCTCTTCAACACTCTCTAATTTGATCATACTGATTTCATCTTGTATAGACATCCACAATCCATTCAAGTATCTTGCAATTTGTTCAATTTCATCATCAACATGTCTGGATTTGATGTTCAATTTGTAAAATGTTTTGGTGTTCTTCACATTAGATTACTTTTATCTTAGGTTCTACAACTTTCGAAACAAATCTACTTGATAACTTGCTAGGATGAACTTTGACTTTAACCTAGCAATCATCCTATCCCACATCTTAATCTTTTCTTTACCTCTTCTTTGCCTATCAACTTGCAAGTGCTCCTACCAAAGAGATGCATGACCCTTCAACTTGGTACATGCATACTTCACCTTCCTCTCTTTTGTAGTGTTTTCAAAGTCAAAATATTTCTCCATCTCTAAGATCCAATCCAACAATTCATCTGAATCTAACTTCCCATCATATTTCGGTGGGGTAAAATGAGGTTTAGTGTTCGCCCTACTCAAAACCCTTAAAAACCTTTCCTCCTTCGGATCAACTGCTGGGAGTTTTACTTTCTCTACCGAGGCTTCTTCTTCATTATCTTCACTCACATCCTCAACATGTCACCCTCTTCTCTGGGTTGTCTCCATGGCTTCTAACCAGGCTTCTATTCCTTGCATCATCTCCATTATATCAGGGTTTGCATTCCCACGCGCTCTGCCATTCCTAGTTCCTCTTTGTGCCATCGATTTACGCTAGTCATCTGTAATTGCAGATCGGATCCACAATCCTCCACCCTACAACAAAATTGAGGACACACAACCTCCGGAATGAACTTCTCTCTGATACCACTTGAAGTAGTCACCAACGAGGAGGGACCTTGAAGAGATCAGTCCAAACTAGTCAGCATGAGTTAACACAACGGAAACACATAGATATGATGGAGGCAAATGCAAAACAGATTGTTTTATTGCATGAAAGTCAAATACATCTAGTCGGCAACAACCGGGTTACAACATACCAGCACACAGGCCTGGTAGAATAGGTCTCATAGGGACCTTGAATCGAAAGATTTATCTTCTAAGCACTACCTATCAGATACTCCTTTTCTCCGAATTGATTCCTCCCATTGCAAAGCATGATTACAAATATATATATTGATCCAAAGGATCAAGTTGGCCCAAAAGGATCAAAACCCTAATGTGTAAAAATGAATGAGGTCGGCCTCTGGAAAATCCTAAAGGATGAAATGTAGAATGTTGTCCAAACATCAAGAAACATCATGATCAACGTCCAAGGCTCTGCAAGCATCAGAATAGGTTCTAGTAGATCACCAGAATAGGTCTCAGGCAACCAGAAACAATGGAATAATCCAGTAACAAGAAGCTGTCAAGGAAAACTGGTAGCGATATCTTGCTAGAAAGTGATCCAAATGAGATGTAGTTAGAAATCAAGCAAGGTGAAAAAGTCTTCAAGAAGAATCCCTCTCCACAGGAAACTGGTGTACCAGAATCGGGACACACAGAAAGAAAAACTGAAACTACAAACAAAAAAGAAAATATTTTTGGTTGATACAAGATTGCTATGAACTGGGGATGCTTCTGCATCAGATAGCATCTAACATGCCTAATTACAGTCCTAGTTAAGCTCAATACCAAAGGCCTTTGACCTCTTCCTTAATCCCAATTCCATCACCTATGATAGACCAAATATCCTTTGCATATGATATTGCATTCCAAGACCATGACACTGTTGGCATATGATGAAGCAGTGACAAAGTATGTTGTCATTGATGTCAATATATGCTCAAGCAGGTACACCGGTGTGAACCAATATGAATATTGGAAGCGGTATAGGTCAACCGGTATGAAGAGATGTAGTGAACCGGTTTCAGGGTTTCACTAAGTGTGACTATCGGTTGGTAGTCTCATCTCTAGGGTTTCCAACTTGGCAATCTAGCTTGTGCGATGCAACCTATGATATTTTGTGATGAGTTAGCTAAGAAATAAGGATGAGATCGAGATGCCACATCATTTTTGTGCACGTGAAGGACATCCTTGAGGATCTTGCATGTGAAGATCGACTGCATTAAATTTCTACCTCAGGAATGAACATTCTTCTTAGCAGTATGAGAAGAAAGCGTGATGGGTTACTGATTTCTATGTGTGGTGAAGAATGGACGATGCGGAATGACTTGTGATCTGTTTTAGATTGTTTCACTCTATGTAAAGTGTTTGGATGATTAGGACTGGACCTCTTGTAATTGTAAACCTAAAATAATTAGGGTTTAGGGTTTTTGTTACCAACCTAATTCTTGTCTATAAGGTCAATGAGTTTTGATATTGTTTTTTGGTTGGCAAAAGTTGTGTGTGTATCCGAGTGATGAGATACTTGCCAGACCAGTGAGTGAAAACTGCAGAGTGTGATTGCAAAGTAGAGGAATTAAAAAGGATCTACCTTAGCATATAATGTTGTTATTAGATCAGAGTTTTACCTATTGTCTTCTAACCATTTCAACATAAGGAAAATCCATTTGTCAGGTAGCTTGAACATGCTTACTATAAATCCTCTAACCAGGTGACTCAAGTTCATTGAATTTTTTAAATCCTCTAGCGAGGTAACCTCTAATAGAGTTTCAACCTTTAACAGGGTGTATAGCCATCCCTTAACTGGGTGATCTTTAACAGGATCGGTTCCTAGCAGAACCTTATTGTAAAGTCTTTAACCGAACTAGGCTCCTAACAAAGCGAGCTTGAAAAGAGTTCAAACCAAGCTTGTGGGTATTCATCCCCACCATAGTTTTTCCCACTTGGGTTTCCATGTGAAAAATCTGTGTGTCATTAGTTGTGCATTTCTTATGTGATGATTAAGTATTCTTTGTTTAGGCGGTTATGCATGCAGAGCTAATGGTTATGATATTACTGATATACCACATGCATATGTTTATGGGTGAAATAGTTATCAAGTATTGAATGATATTTGAAGTATTCAGGTTTACCAGTTTAAGTTGTCTGTAGTCTTATTGTGTTTAACCGGTATCGCCATGGTTAAGTTCAGTAATGAAGACAACCGGTTAGCATTGTTTTAACTTGATAAGTTGTGGAGAAGTTTTTGTATTTAGCAATTCACCCCCCCTCTCAGTATCGGTTAGGGTATTTGTTGTTCATCATTATTCATCAATTGGTATCAGAGCTACTCTAGGTCCTTGGTGATATAAGCTTAACCGCTTGAGGTAAAAGATCTTGCCTTAATGATGAAGAGGGAAGGTCATAAGTTCAATAGAGATAACTTCAGAATATGGAAGGAAAAAATGAAGTTCTATATCAAGATTTTGGATGCTCAACACAAAAGATATGTTGAGAATGTCTATGGAATCCTCACTGGCACTCTAACTGATGATTACAAAAGAGAGATTCAAGAAAATGAGCAAGTCATGGATGCCCTTATTAGCAGTTTGTCCAATATTGAGTTCATTGATGTACAAGATAAGGACACTCCTAAGGATATAGGACACATTGGAAACTATTTATGGTGGTGATGAGAATGTCAAGCAAGCTAAGAAAGAGAGCCTTAGAGGAAAATTTGAAGACATGAGGATAGTTGGAGGTGAAACCATTCAGCAATATGGCATAAGGATCAAGACTATGGTTGGAGATATCAAGAGCACTGGTGGAACAATTGAAGATGCCACTATTGTCAGTAAAGTTTTGAGATCATTGTTATCAGTCTATGCAATCACAGTTGCTACTATTCAGGAGCTAAGGTCTATTGACAAAACCAAGGTATCATTAGACTCTATCATTGTAAAGTTGACTACATATGAGTTGAATAGCTATGATGGTAGTGTTCAAAAGATTGAGTCAACCTTTAGAGCGTTTGCTGTATCAACCAGAAAAGGAAAAGAAGTAAGTACTAGTTATGAATCCAGGCAATGTAGAGATATGGATGATGAAGAGATTCTGATGGAATTTGAAGCTCTTCTTGCCAAGAGACTTCCAAAAGGCACTAGAAAATATAGAGGTAAGCTTCCTTTAAAATGTTTTTCCTGCAATAAGATAGGACATATAGTTGTTAACTGTCTTAACAATGACAATAAGGATAAACCGGAGAGGTTTAGAAAGTATAAAGGAGGAAATAGAAGAAATTGTCTTGTTGCAGTGGATGAAGGTGTTACTGATGAATAATCTGAGGATGAAGAGAATGAGGACATAGTGTTTGTAGTTGTAAAGGAAGAAGTATCTGACAAGAAAGGACTTGTCTCTCGCATTGACAACTCTAATGAGTGGATTATTGATAGTGGTTGTTCTCACCACGTGACTAGTGACCGAGGAAAGTTTATGTCTCTAGAAGAATATGATGGAGGTGTTGTCAGATTTGGCAACGATGCACCAGGCTTGGTAAAAGGAAAAGGATCCATCTCATTGAATGGAAAGAGCAGTGTGGATGATGTCTACTGGGTACAAGGTCTTAAGCATAACCTATTGAGTGTTTCTCAGCTAAATAATAAAGGACTCATTCTGGAGTTCAAAGGTGGAGTCTGCAATATAATTGGAAAGAATGGTGAACTTATTGCCACTAGTAAGTAGACCAGAGGTAACTTGTTTCAGCTGAATGTCAAGATTAGCCGGTGTCTGATGGAGAAGTTTGATGACAATTGGATATGGCATAGGAGACTTTGTCATATGAAATTTGATAATATTGTAAAGGCTAGTAAGATCAAGGTAGTAAGAGGATTGTCTTTGTTGAACAAACCAGAGAATGCTTTATGCAGAGAATGTCAACCTAGGAAGATGTCTTCCTCAACATTCAAAGGTAAGTCTTTTTCAGCAAAGAACTTACTTGATCTTGTGCATACCGATTTGTCTAGTCCAATGAAAACTAGAAGTATTCAGGGAGATCAGTATTTCATGATTCTTACCGATGACTGCTCAAGAATGATGTGGGTCACATTCTTGAAAGACAAGTCTGAGGTGTTTAGAAAGTTCAAAGCATTTAGAGCATTAGTAGAGAAGGAAAGTGATCAAAAGATAAAGTGTCTTAGAACTGATCAAGGAGGTGAATTCACTTCTGATGAATTCAACAAGTACTGTGAAGAGAACGCTATCAAGAGGTAGTTGTCTACCCCAAGGACACCACAATAAAATGACATAGCAGAAAGGAATAACAAGACTGTAGTTGAAGCGGCTAGAACTATGTTGATCCAAGGAAAGGTTGCTCACACTTTTTGGAGAGAAATGGTGAGCACTGTAGTCTATACTATGAATCAGGTACTCATCAAGAAAGGTAAAGATAAAACCCTTTATGAGTATTGGACCGAAAAGACTCCCATTATGAATTATTTTAAAGTATTTGGCAGTAAGTCTTACATAAAGAGAGGTGAGCATCTAAGAAAGTTTGATGCTAAATGTGATGAAGGAATATTTCTTGGATATTCCACTAAGAGAAAAGCTCTCAAGTGCTACAACAATAGAACAAAAAAAATTGTTGAGAGTATCAATGTCTGGGTTGACAAATCCCCTGAGGAACCTAAGGAAACCTGCAGCGAGAAAGTGGAAGATGAACTGGGTGTAGCCTTCTAGGAACCAGTTAAGAAAGAAACAAGCAAAGACCTCAGTGCTCCTGTACTGGTAGAAGCTATAGTAGGTGAAGAAGAAGATGGAGATGAAGAAGAAGAGGAAAAGCAAGCAGAACTAGCTAGAGCCATACCTAGATATGTGAAACTACATCATGATCCGAAGTAGATCATAGGAGATAAATATGTAGGTATACTCACAAGAAGAAAGGTGAAATAGAAATCTTGCATGATTTCTTAATTTGAGCCTAAGACCACTAGAGAGGCACTTATAGATGAAGACTAGATTCAGGCAATTGAAGAGGAGCTAGACCATATAGAAAATAACACAACATGGTCTTTGGTACCCAGACCCGAACACAAGAAAGTCATAGGTACCAAATGGGTCTTTAGGAATAAGCTAAATGAAGAAGGCATGACTGTAAGGAACAAGGCAAGACTTGTATGCAAGGGATATGCCCAGGAAGAGGGAGAAGACTATGGAGAAACCGTTTCTCCTGTGTCTAGACTGGAAGGTTTCTGAATGCTACTTGCATTTGCAACATTCAAGGGATTTAAGGTATACCAGATGGATGTGAAGTTTGTGTTCTTGAATGGAATCTTAGAAGAGAAAGTGTATATTGAGCAACCAGATGGGTTTGCCTTATCAAAAGATAGTAACATGGTGTGTAGATTACACAAAGCCCTATATAAATTGAAACAAGCACCAAGGGCATGGTATGAACGTTACACTCTCAT
Source organism: Cryptomeria japonica (assembly GCF_030272615.1). Classification (NCBI taxonomy): domain Eukaryota; kingdom Viridiplantae; phylum Streptophyta; class Pinopsida; order Cupressales; family Cupressaceae; genus Cryptomeria; species Cryptomeria japonica. The sequence continues at coordinate 873,323,977 of NC_081409.1, read as the reverse complement.
CTTGTGAAAATAGGATTTCAGAGAACAAGTGAGGATAGTAACATATACGTGAAATCTGAAGGTTATCAGATTCTGATCTGTGAAGTATTTGTAGATGACATAATCTTTAGAGGAGATGATGAAATGAAGAAAGAGTTTGAGATGTCTCCGATTGGAGAGACAAAGTTCTTCATTGGTTTACAGATTCAGCAAATGAAAGATGGTATTTGTATTACCCAGTCCAAGTATGTCAAAGAGGTATTGAAGACCTTTGGCATGGAGGAGAGCAAACTAGTTGGTACACTGATGGTGACCGGCTGTAAATTGACTAAGGAAGATGATTTAGTGTTGGTGAATGAGGAGTACCGGTCAATGATTGGTAGGATGCACTATGTGGTGCACAACAAACCAAATATTGCTCATGCAGTGGGCATAGTAACTCATTTTCAGAAGAGTCCAAGAGAATCTCACTTGGTAGTGGTCAAGAGGATTCTTAGATACCTAAAAGGGACGATTGATTATGGATTTTGGTATCCATACAATGGTGATTTTAATCTCAAAGTGTTTATTGATGTAGATTGGGCAGGTAATGTGGATGACCAGAAGAGCACAACCGATGGAGCATTCTTCCTTGGTAGAAGATTAGTCTCCTGGAAAAGCAAGAAGTAGAGTTGTATTTCTCAGTCTATAGCTGAAGCAGAATATGTGGCAGCATTTATGAACTGAACTCAGGCAATCTGGATGAATCATGTACTAAATGGCTTCAAAGTACCTATATCTGAACCAGTGAGTATTTTCTATGATAATACTAGTGCAATCAATATTTCCAAGAATCTGATATTGCATGCTAGAACTAAGCACATTGAGCTCAAGTATCATTTCTTGAGAGAGAAGGTTCAAAACAGAGAGGTCGTATTACAACATGTTTCTAATAAGGAGCAGCTAGCAGACATATTCACTAAGCCCTTACCAAAGACTACATTTACCTATTTGAGAGGTGAATTAGGGGTTTTGCCCCTTCATGAAGTAAACTAAAGACGTGTGCTCCACATCCGTCAGGTATTATAGTGACAAATATTTCAGGATTGATGTGTTGAAGGATGCTACTCCATAGGGGGAGCAACATAGTGGAGTTTGGAAGCTTGTGCCTCCACTTTGGCATTGTTGTCAAAGCGGGAGAAGATATATGATAGGGGAGAAGATATCTGATGAATATATTTTAGATGCATTGGTCTATGATGTTTTTAGTTGTAATGATACACTGAGTATTGCCATCAATGCCAAACGGGGAGATTGTTGGCATATGATGAAGCAGTGACAAAGTATGTTGTCATTGATGTCAATATGTGCTCAAGTAGGTACACCGATATGAATCGGTATGAAGATTAGAAGAGGTATAGGTCAACCAGTATGAAGAGATGTAGTGAACCGGTGTCAAGGTTTCACTAAATGTGACTACCAGTTGGTAGTCTGAGCTCTAGGGTTTCTAGTTTGGCAATCTAGCTTGTGCAATGAAACCATTGATATTCTGTGATGAGTTAGCTAAGGAATAAGGATGAGATCGAAATGCCATGTCAGTTTTGTGCACGTGAAGGATTTCCTTGAGGATCTTGCATGTGAAGATCAACTACATTAAATGTCTACCTCAGGAATGAACATTCTTCTTAGCGGTATGAGAAGAAAGCGTGATGGGTTACTGATTTCTATGTGCGGTGAAGAATGGACGATGCAGAATGACTTGTGATCTATTTGAGATTGTTTCACTCTATGTAAAGTGTTTGGATAGTCTGAATTGGACCACTTGTAATTGTAAACCTCAAATACTTAGGGTTTAGGGTTTATGTTACCAACCTAATTCTTGTCTATAAGGTCGATGAGTTTTGATATTGTTTTTTGGTTGGAAAAAGTTGTGTGTGTATTCGAGTGATGAGATACTTGCCAGACCAGTGAGTGAAAACTGCAGAGTGTGATTGCAGAGTAGAGGAACTGAAAAGGACATGTCTTAGCATTTAGTGTTGTTATCAGATTAGAGTTTTACCTATTGTCTTCTAATCATTTCAACACAAGGAAAATCCCTTTGTTGGGTAGCTTTAACAAGCTTACTATAAATCCTCTAACTAGGTGATTCAAGTTCATTGAGTTCTTTAAATCCTCTAGAGAGGTAACCTCTAATAGGGTTTCAACCTTTAATAGGGTATATAGCCATCCCTTAACCGGGTGATCATTAACAAGATCGGTTCCTAGCAGAACCTTATTGTAAAGCTTTTAACCAAACTAGGCTCCTAACAGAGCGAGCTTCAAAAGAGTTCAAAACAAGCTTGTGGGTATTCATCCCCACCATGGTTTTTCCCATTTGGTTTTCCACGTGAAAAATATGTGTGTCATGAGTTGTGCATTTTTCATGTGATGATTAAGTATTCTTTGCTTAGGTGATTATGCATGCATAGCTAATGGTTATGATATTATTGATACACCACATGCATATATTTATGGGTGAAGTAATTATCAAGTATTGACTGATATTTGAAGTATTCAGTTTTACCAATTTAAGTTGTCTATAGTCTTACTGTTTTTAACCAGTATTGCCATGGTTAAGTTCAGTAATGAAGACAACCGATTGGCATTGTTTTAACTTGATAAGTTGTGGAGAAGGTTTTGTATGTACTGATTCACCCCCCCCCCCCCCCTCTTAGTACCAGTTAGGGTATTTGTTGTTCATCATTATTCATCACACACATATTCCCCATGATCTACAATGAGATCTTACATCATTTTATACTAACCGTAAGGCCTAAACCAAGTAGGTCGCCCACCTAAAAGATATTACAATAAGATCATTACATAAATCCATATTACAATGATATGCCATGTTGTCTTAAGACAAAACCAACAATAACCAATCCATAGAACATCCCGAAACATCTTGGTAACGTGTAGAGTACATGTTAACATGATTCTGGTCCATAACCTAGATAGGTACCGAACCTATTTTGGGTCCACCATGCCAAAGCAATGTCTTCACTCAGTTGAAGCATGATCAAAGAACATCTTCAGCATCCTGAAATCCATCTAGAAGCTACACCAACACCACTTGTGCATCCTGTCAAATATTCTTCAGTGAAAGCTCTGTCGATTAAACCTTAAACCAATCCCGATATGGGTTTACAAGAGTGTATGATAGCATATGATTGCGAAGTCAATACCAATTGACCAAAACATGCTCCATAAGCATGTAACACATAAAATCAAACATACTCCATTGATCGAAATATGTTGGAAGTGTCCAACAAATAGTCTCTTCTACAGGCAACACTAGATCTTCTACCGGTAACCAAAACCTGTTTGCCGGTAACCAAAACCTATCTGTCGGTAACCAACCATAACAACTAGTGTTGACATCAATGACAAAACATCAATACAACACATAATCAATTCATCCATAATGCCAACCATTCCGAGAGCCTTCTCGGTTTTCTTTATAGTTCAATTGGGCTCGGCTGAGCATTATTATTGAGTCAAAATTTTAAAAATGGAGTCTTCTATTCTTATGCTTTCCATGGATGAAAGTAGGCTGATGGCCTTCAAGGGCTAGATCAAACAAGAACGATGGAGAAGGATTTTAAATGATCTTGATGATATTTATTTGAGGGTTGTTTCTATGATTATGGGGAGGAGCATTTGAATTATGAATTCGGGTTCAAGGTTAACTATGGCATTCATGCTACATTTGTTGCCATCTTACTTGTAGTGGGCATACCCAAAAATGAAGCAATTCTTCTCTATCAGGTGGTCTTTAAAGAGAATTTGTTGATAGGTTTAGAGGTTACAGTTCATAATGTTAATGAGAATCTGATGATTCTTTACCCTAAAGATTATGTTGAGCTAGGTGAGAGGAATTAGGCTAGGAATGTCGTAATGTGCCCTATCTTGGTCATCAAAGATATCTCCTCATTTGAAGTGAGGAAACTGACCATTGCAAGAAGCATTTCATTTCTTAAGAAATGGCTTCATTTGAAGACAACTCAGGGCACAAAATGGTGGTTCGAATATATTACCGAGGAAGGCTTTTTGCCTCCATCAGACTTCCCTATGATGGATATTGAAAGATTTTAGGTTCTTCCTCCTGTAATCATCAAGGCGTCTCATTTGACTGATAAATCTTCCTCTCAGGTTAAAAGAAGGTCTTAGAAAGATAGGATGGAGACCATCTCATCGAGCTCATCTGCAAAACCTTATCCCTCACATGAGGACTGTATTTTTGTTGATAGGAGCCTAAAGGAATAAGGGTTAGTTTATCCTTTGTTTCGTCAGTTTCAGTTTTTTTGGGTACCCCTGAATTTTTGCAACATTAGTAGGGGATTATGTGGTGGCCTTCTATTATGGTTACATAGACGAAGGGTTTTTATGAAACTTTAAGACCTTATTTCAAGACTTAATTATTAGCAATTATATTTTGCTGACTGATAAGAAAATGATTATATGGTTAATTATGGACATTTTGGTTAAAGTTTGATATTCGCTTTTAGCATTAATATTACATTATGGTTTTCTGTTTCATGCAATATTTTGGTTGGTTTGGCTTTGGGTCTCCTCTTGTTATTTGGGTTTCAAAAATTATACCTGGGTAAAAAATTTCCTAACAAAGGATATGAGCATCAATCCGGCATAAGATTTGTTTTGGGTCTCTTTTTTAAGATATGTGCATGAAATTGCTTTGCTAATATTGTTAGCTTGTAGAAATAAAGGTGCTTTCTTATCTTTAAATGCTAACGTCTAACTGTAGTTCCAGAAAGTTGGCGGTTTTTTGTGATTATTACTATGAAGGAATACACACGGGTCATTCAAAGTAGATAGCCATTGGGTTGGACAAATTCTTACTCTATGGATGGGCGAAGCCTTGAGGAACAAACTCGCAGATTTCAAAACATGGCCCTCACTTTTTGTATTTTCCTGAGGCTAAGCACGTGCAGACCTGTGGATATTGTTACATGTTATTTGTATTAGGCTTATAGTTAAGCCGTGTATTTTATCAAATTCTACTTATTATTTTCAATCTTTTGGGGCAAGATTAGAGGTTTTCTCTATCCGGCTCTTTCCTGCCGGTGCTCCTAGTGAGCGTGTTTGTATTAGGTTTTAAATAATAATAAAATTTTATGGCTTTGGTCTTTTACTGATCAAAAAAAAAAATTCGTGAAATTTGCATAGTCATGTTAATTTTCATTTATTTTTGTATTCATTTTGAGAGAATAGATTAAAGTAATTGTACATATTGATCAATAATGTAATCTTGTGTGAATTTGGTCTTAATCTCTCAGCCTTTACCTATCTCATTCATATGCATGTACATACATTTATTTACACTTAATCCATTTTTGTATACATGCTCATACATAATACATTTATTGCATTCTCAATGAGTAGACATTTATATCTAATAGATTCCACTACTTTTCTAACAATATATGATTCTTATAGTCATAGGTCTGATATCAAGTCCATGAATTCAAGTCATGAATTCTTAAATTCAAATTAATAATTGATGAACTCTTACTATTTCATTAGAATTATTGAGAGCATATTTGAATTATGTATTTCCATGTATTTATATTTAAAGGCATTTGATTGCAATCATTTCACATCCTCTTATATCTAAGAATAACCTTCTTCACCCTACATAATTTTAGAACCCAATGAGAAATTATTAGAGCCTTTCAATCCATTGCACTAAAAAAATAATATTTACTTAACATATTCATCTAAGACATTTGCATGATTTCTTTTTACCTACCGATCCTTTTCATGACTATAAAACCAGTATTTTCCAATTGTTAATGTTGGAGAACAACCTAGAAACCACCTAAATATATTTTAAATGACACCAATCCTTAGATCAATACAAGGATTGGTAAAACCAATTAATAAAGAAGCCAAAGTGTATCCCTATTTATGGATCAAAGAATAGATTCATGGACACAAATATGATCTACAAATGTAAACTCAATTTAGAAAAGGACATGGATCTTATGTTGAATTTGAGATGTAATGTAAACAAAGAGGATCTACTTATAGTACCAAGAACTTTGAATTTTGTTTCCACATCAATTCATTGCACTTATATTGAGTCTAGAGCTAATTACGTCTATCCATCATATTTAGAATCATTTCAATTATCATGCCTACATCTATTATTATATAACCTATATTTTTTCATGCCCATGTGCGTGCATTTCATTTGATATCGTATACATATTATTTTGTTCTATTATCTTTATATTTTTTAATTTCTAAGTTAGTTCTAGAAAATTCTTTTCTAATATCATAGCACAAGGCTATTATACAAGTGCATTGGCATATAAAAAATGCATAGATGTCCTTTAGGTGCATTGAAATACAAAATATGCATTATTGCATGTTATTCTATGTTTTTCTCAAGACCCTTTTCGAAAATCAGTTCTTTGCATTTTTTTATAAAAAAATATTGAAATCGAAGTTATTTCTTTATCTAGTTAGCATTCGTATCATGTCACTTTGCTAAAAGGCGTTGTATTTTATAATTCATAAATGTCATTCATGTTAGGGTGCATATCTTAATGTGAAATTAAATAGTCAATGATTTTTTTTCTTGAGGGCTTCTAGCTCACAAATTACTTACCTTTTATGTAGGCATTCATAAGCATTCAAATGCCAATTTGTGTCATCTAGTAATATGTTGTTAAACATTTTTCCCTCACATTGTCATCCTATTTGTAAGATAATGGAGCATGGAATCATGTTTGATTTTCATTTTGGAGGACGCTTCATCTTCTCATTTTGTCATTATGGTAACTTGTCCCTCAAGGTATGAAAAATCTTCTATTTGTGCCACTTTGCATGATGAGCAAGTGATTATGTCATGCATTACTTAAGATATCTCATGACACCTTGGGCATGTGAAGTGTGGAATTTGACAAGAAAATTTAGTTCTTATGGTTGTTATATGTTAATGTCTTCGGAAAAATCTTAAACATTACACTAAATACTTTGAGATGTTCACTTCTTTATTGTTCATGTGTAAGAATGCAAATGTGAATGACTAAAAAGATAAGTTCTCATATGTTTCCTACCTCTCTTCCTCTATTCAAACTTAAATCATTTAAATAAATAAAAATAAAAATTATAATTTGTATAGAATTGCAAAATAGTACTATATAATAATGACTTCTTAACATTTCATTTTGTAGAAATGGTGTTCTTTAAGAATTCATTCATATTTTCTTATATATGATTAAAAAAGACTTCTGAATTTAAAAATAGATTCAAAATAGATAATATTATTAAAAAAAAATTATTAATTTAAAAAATAATTTTTTATTTAACATAAAAAAATATTATTTTCTATTAAAAAAACTAATAAAATTTAAACTCGACATTTTTATTTATTGTTTTGATGTTAGAAGTCCAACAAAAATATTATATTTAAAAATTAAAATGAAGTTGATGGAATTTGATTTAAAATGATTAGACATTTATATCTACATTGATTTCACTACTTTTCTATCACAGATCATTCCTATAGTCACAAGACAAATACCAAGTCCATGATTTCAATTAATGGATTTTTGAATTCAAAATCAAAATTGATAACTCTTATAATTTCATTAGAGCTATTGTGAGTATAACAAATATTTTTTTGAATGATGTATTGTTATCTATATTTAAAGACATTCAATCACATTCATTTCACATCCTCTTATACCTAAGAATATACTTTCTCATCCTAGATAATTTTTGAACCAAAGGCGAAATTATTAGATCCATTCAATTTGGTGCACTAAAAGAATAACATTTAGTATAAATATTCCTCTAAGCATTTGCATGATTTCTTGTTACCTACTGATCCTTTCCATGACTATAAAACCAATATTTTCTAATGGTTAACTTTGGAGAAGAATCTAGAAACCCTTTGAATATATTTTAAATGCTACTAGTCCTTAGATAAATGCAAGCATTGACAAAACTAATTAATCAAGAAACCAAAGTGTATCCCTATTTATAATTCAAATCCATAGATCAAAGAATAGATTCATGGACTGGAATATGATCTACAAATGTGAACTCAATTTAGAAAAGGACATGGGTCTTATGTTGAATTTGAGATGAGACGTAAATACAGAGGATCCACTTATAGTACCAAGAACATTGAATTTTGGTTCCAAATCAATTCATCACAATTAAATTGATTCTAGAGCTAATTACATCTATCCATCATATTTATTACCATTTCAATTATCATGCTTATTTCTATTATTATATATCATATGTTTATTCATGCTCATGTGTGTGTATTTCATTTGATATCCTATATCTAATCTATTGATATGCCCAACTGATTGCTTCATTTTCTCTATAAAGAGGCTACCTCTGATCTTTGAGACTCTTAGCTAAGTGGCCAATAAATAGGACATAATGGCCTTTTCTCCTTTTCACTTTAGTATTTTCTAAAGCTAGCAAAGGTAACCCTTATTAGGATATTTTTAAAAATGTTCTCACACTCATATTGAGGCCTAAATGATTTTACTTCAAACTAGTTAGATCCTTAATAACTTTTCCTATTCAACACCTTGAGAACATGGAAGAACTTGAACACATTCACAGATAATTAAATATTATTTTAATTTTAAACTTTTGAGAATCTAGGCTTTTTACCAAGAAGTGATCTCATATCAATGTCTATTGAGGGTAAAAAAGTCAAATAGAAAATGCAACTACCTTCATCTCAGAGAAAAACTTCTTATTTAGAGGATTGATAAAGATACAATTTTTATAGAATGTTATGTCCAAAAAAGGGTATAATCTACAACTCTACTTAAGGAGCCCTTAACACAATAAACATTCCCCTATATCTTATTCAAAGAATATTTAAATCTGTTATTTGAACAAAAGCAATAAAATAGATACATCACATAGAAAATGTCTTTTGATAAGCTTGGAAACCCTTGATCTAGTCAGTTTAGAGGAAAATGCTCGTATTCAAGGAAATAATTGCAAACAAAACATTAATAAAGTGTTAATCATATTAGCTCATAGAAAATACATAAACCCACAAGCAAAACTTGTTTTGTAACAATGAATAGTACCTCAAACTATTAAATATTTGCTTAGGAACAAAAAGAACACCTATCATGGATGTTTTGTAACTCTTACCTTGTGGAAAAAATGGGAACAAATTCTACGAGTTTTTCAAAGGTGGTATCATCACATATCACTTTAAGATTATTTACAACTACATTATTAGTTTGAACCATTTGATTTTTGAAAGCATTAAATATATATGAACTAATTAATGGTGTTAAATATTAGAACTCCATATTCAATTTAGAACATAAACAATATCCAACTATATTATCCGTAGTCAATATAAAAAAGGGTAACCTCGTTATTTCAGTTTAACTGATCTACATCTTCAGAAATTTCATGCATCTCATGCACAATTTCTGCTTCTGTGATCTATATATCATTTGTAATCATACAGATTTGCAATAATGAAAATAGTTCAATTGATTTCATTTGTTCTTCTATTTTTTCTTCTGCAAGTTTTGCTCCTCTTCTTGCTAGATCCATACTGTACAGGTTAGAAAATTTTACAATTACCAAATCAATAGTCAAAATGATGGAGGATATATGGACTACCAATTCAACGAATGAATCGCATGGGAATGCATGCCACCTCGCCATTTCATAAATACCTTTCCACACTCTCCATTGTGGAAGTATTTGATATCATTTATGACTACGGGTGGTAAGTTAGAAGGACATTTACGAGTGTGAATGGCTTTTAAGTTGATGGAAGGTGATTATTGCTACAGTGTAACAAGCAAGACAAAAGATGGACCCCTCCTATTGCTTGTGTTCAAAGAATTAAAGACAAATGGTGTTCTTCAAAGACATCTTAGAAAGGAGGCTGATCGAGATATTTAAATTGAGGGCTGGTGTGATGCTTCATGTAATTTGCTTGGTGCTGGGAGATGCATATTTACGAGGTAGTGGTCACTATAAGGTGAATATAGTCGTGGCCTCAATATTTGTTGCCATGCTCTTCGATGTTAGGGCGTTTGAGAAAATGGTGAATACTATAGCAAGAAAGTTAATCTGGAGTAGATGTTGTGGAAGTTTAAAAGTGATTCATTTATTGTGTCATCCCCAGTCGAGGTTTGATTTCAGATGGGGGAATGCAGCCCGAGATTGGTGAGGACGATGATGACCCTTTGTAGCTGTCTGTTCTCTAGGGTGTTGCATGAATGTCGTGCCAAGGTGCAATTCGATAAGGACTGGCATCTATTTCCTAAGATAATGTGTTGCGGGGGTTGCGTCTAGTAATATATGGTGCACAAACACCCTGGTGGAGGAAGATGAGGATGAGGTGGTTGTTTCTTTAGGTGATGAGTTTGGGTGAGGAAGAAAAAAATTCCTTTCCAAAAAGAGATAATCTAAATCATGTATAAGTGAGCAATGAAGTGATGTATCGAGGTTTCAACACCAATACTCAGAAGATTTCCATCCTTCGCACAAATCCAATGGATAGCCCACTATAGGAGGGAAAGAGAGAGATTATGTAGCCCCCTGAGATTGAATAATCTCTTGTAAGAATGATAAGGGTTTGAAGAAAAAATAACATCCAATCCTTACAATCCACTTGTTTCCCCTTAGGAAAAAACCAAAAACATGCATAGATGCAGGTATGCTACCCATTTTGGATATGAAATGAAATATGGGAGTGCAAAGAATATATATTATGCCTTTGAAAGCTACTCATATGTCTCCTTGTCCACGAAATATAATGATGCCACAATTAATTAAGGCACATGTCGAAACAAACAAGAAAACAACAAGCTAGAACTAGGTGAAAACTAATGTAGAATAAATTCCAAAGATGAATATGATAAAATGTGTCCTGTAATCAAATGTGAAAGACAATGATAGTCCTATTGATCAGGAAAGATGAAAGCCTCAGTTAGTGACTTTGAAGAAGAAGTGAATGAAAGTGAAAATAGATCAACTATCTCTGAAGAAAAATTACAAACCTTTGAAGCAACCTCTTGATTAAATTGTGAAAAAATCCCAAAGAATCATAATCATAAGACATCTTCTTTGAAGATTGAAGAGGCGCGATAGGATAATTTGGGAAAGGATAAGAAGAAGGATTTCCAAATCAATATCAAAAGAAAAGAAAAATTTAGCCTCCAAAAGTATTCATACTCTCAATGTGTTATACATGGAAAAAGATGACAAAACAATTTTAGATTCTCCATATAAAACTTTATAAATTTTAAGATTTATAATTATATGCCATGTGAATAAATAAACGAGAATCATGTAAACACTCATCCCAATCCATTATTCCTTTCCTCACATGTGTAACTTAAAGAGATTAATGTACCTTATCAAATAAGACAAATATTATACAATCCAACCTCAAAAGTTAAGAAAAAAAATTAGACAAAGTTACCCATTAGTTTTAAAAGCATCTTTATCTACCTAAATTACTTTTATGAAGTACCTAGTAGACCTATTTATACTAGCTTAATCTCACTTTTTGTCTCACCTCTTGTAAATTCTACAAACGTACCTTCACTTGTTTCAAGCTTCCTATGTGAGTTTTACATTTGGAGGGATAGTTAGACTTTGAATTCTACCTTATTGTAACATCATCCTTATCTTTATATGCAAGTTCTGTCTTTTATACTCTTTACATATTATTTGTATGATAATATTTTCTTAAATTATAAATTTTATTTGTGGAATTGATCTTACAAGTTTTTGGCTACTTCAACACCAACAAATGATATTATATAAATCATTTGACTCTAAACCAAGAGCTTATATCTGCATGTCCTCTTGATTTACTCATTTTTTACATCAATATTTCTCTTTTGATATTAAATTTTCCCAATACTAAACATTTCTAAATATGAAACCCATAATTTATATATTCTACAATGATATAAATTTACTCACCTAACAAAACAAAATATATCGAATCTAACAAATGCTAAAAAAAAATTTGGTCATGTAATGTGTGCGAAGTGGAAGACGTTATGAAACATTTCGTATGAAAAGACTTTATAGTGCTGCTAGCTTTCTAGTCAACTTTGGAATTTTGGCGACGAATACTTGTGACTGTTGAATGTAGAAGCTTGGGAAGCTTTATTATTCCCATAGCAAACTTTTGCAATACACGTGTTTTGTTGACTTTAGAACAGCAAAGTCAAGGGTAGGTAGCAGCCGCCCTCCCCCAGTCTTCACGGCCAATCTTCAGCCGTCCGGGTGGATACATATTAGCATAAGATTTAATAATTAAAGTGAGACCGTAAAGCTCATTGAATTTTGGGAGGGGAGATGAATAATATAAATGTGATTAGAAGATCAATTGTGGAGAATGAGTGAGGTTATTTTTTTAAGATTGAGGAGATAACGAAGGGTCATGATTAAGTTTGTTTGAAATGAAAGGTTAAGATTGTAGTTACTAAAATAGTGATTTATTGTAATCATCAGAATTTAAGAAGGAAATGTAATTCATTATTGTTAAAATTGTATGAAAGAGGTCTTGTTAACTCTCCCGTCAATTTTGGAATTTAGACTTGTTATATATTGTGTGGAATTTACACTTGATGAAAGACTACTCCACCCAATAACACTCATAGCAAAAGAAAGAGAATAAGACATAAATTACAAGAAAGGAAATAAATTTCTCTCTATTATTTAAACAAAATGGAAATACAATAATCAGAACTACAAAACATTAGCAACATGGGATTTACAAAACCTACAAGCTAGAGCTACAAGCTACACTAGTAAAACCACTTAAATGAAGAATTGAACTTCGAATGATAAATCTACAAGCTCAACACCCGAATATATAAAAATTTGTGGGGAGGAATACTTTAGTGAGAACCAAAAATCGTGAGCTAAAACCACTTAGAAAATCCAAATCCCCTTTTAGTAAATGCATCATATGACACCTAGAAAGGAAACACATAGGCAATAGAATATCATGCATTGCAGGACTCTTCATCTTCCCCAAACTAATGCTTTGTATTATCGATGTGTAATCAAGACTCTTCAACTTCCCACCATTATGCCTTATAACCACGACTGACATGTGTTCACCCTTGAGAATTACATTTACCATGTCACATAGGCCATAAATAATGAATTATTGTATTCCCTATATCCTTATGAACACTTTCCAAGGAACGTGAAGACACATAATAGTGTGTAGTTAGCCTTTATTGATTATTAGTCGCCTAACCTAATAGAAAAGTTAAATAAATATTTTTTAGTGATGCAAGATTTCTCTTACACTCCTTGATGCTCCTACATCAGGCACTCGAGATAGGAAATTTTTTGTGAACTTGGTCTCACAAAATGGATTTAGATGGTAGAGTCATCCTTTCAAGATATAAACAACATTCAACAAACTCCATCATTGTAACATGTACATTAAATATATTCTTTCTTCTCTTCTAATACCTAGCCAAAGAAAGCATTACTCCAACAACTCTACTCTTTTCTTCTCTTTCTCAATGTCAAATCATTTGTACAACATAATTTGACTAGTTTCAACTCTTATTCCTCTCTAGTATTGTGAGATCGAGTGCACTATATGTTGGTCATCTGCACTAATATGTATCTACACTATCCTCCACAACATCATAAAACTATTTCTCTATATACAAATCAGGAAAAAAACAACTTATTTGCATTCATTAACTTTTCCTCCCTCATCTCTACAAGATGCCAATTTTCATTACTTTCATCTTTCTCAAATATAATAAAATAAGGTTTTACCTTTCCATCATATGCTATAGCTTTAATTTCATTCTCTTATTTCATGCTTCTAATAAGGCATGCCACTTTATCATCTCCTTTATCTACAATCAATTTGATCCATTTTGCTTTTATTACCACAATCTCAATTTCATCTATTGTCACAACTCTTTCTTTAATTTCCTCCTCTGCTATCAATATTTTCAAGCCTTCACAAAGATTTGCCTCTTCTACAATCTCTTTCAACTTCTTCCTAGATTGAAATTTCTAGAAGCTATTGATTCTTCTAATCTTCTCTTTTAACTTTACTCTCAACCTTTGTTCAAGGATAGTAACAAATTCATGCACATCACCTATAGAACTTGGTGGTATATTACTTCAAGTTCAATCCTCTATCGACATGCTCACGAACACTAGCTCTAATACCATTGATGAAGGTGTATGACCAAAAAAACTAAAGTGCAAAAACCATATTAAGACAATAAAAAATCCTCTAATCTATGCACACTGACTAGTCATCCAATGGAGAATATAATAATGGATGCAAGACCTAAAATAAAATAGCAAGTAAAACAAAGAAAATTAAGCATTCAATACTAAAATCTCCATTATCAATTAGTCTCCTTCATTGTTGATATTCGTTGCTCTCAAAAATTTCCAAGCATAAGTGTTAGAAAGCTAAAAGGAAAGCTCAAATGTTCCGGTTAAACAAATAATATATTTGAATTTGTAAAAATAGATAGATTAAGATTAACTATTGAATTTGAATTCAACATAGAAGAGGTCAATAGTAGAGATTGCATAGGAGAAAGTGGTGGCTAAAGATGCAAGAGGGAGTGGAAGATAATGTACAAGTGGTGGAAGAAAGGAATAGGCAAGTGGCTGGTGGCTGGAAAAAGTTAAATAATTTGACTTATTTAATTTCTTGTGCAAGTATAAATATATATATTTAATATATTTTTTTTATTAGGATAAAATAGGTTTTGAAGGGTCTCTAAAACCCTTACAATCATAGAGTTGCCATCATAAAATTGACTAGACTACTTGAAAATGAACCATAGGTTTTTGAAAGGACTTGAAACTTTCTGGACTTATGGGAGTCTAGATCCCAAAATCTAAAGGCTGCAATAAAGATAACTAGAAAAAAAAGAGCAGCCACAAGCAATGAAACACCAAGTTATAGAAGTATAACATTACAAATCAGGATAGTCAAAATAGTGTGTCTAAATCAGTAGACAAAAGACCCCAAAAACCATAGAATGAGGGTTTTAACAACAACCTTTAGCGAGCAAGGGTTATCATAGGTGTTGTTGTAAATAATTATTCATCATGGAAATTATTACACCCTCCTTAAGTTTACTTAGGAAATGCATTTCATAGTAGTTTGGGTACGAGACACTTGGGCATTTGTGCCATATTGGGATAGTGTGTGTAGGAGAATTTCCACTTTTTATGGTGTTGATCTTGTTACTACTTTATCATATCCACTTATTAGGGAGTGATAATTCCACCTTCGGTGGGTGATCTATACAATGGTGCAGGAGTTTTTGGATTTTCAGATACAATGTTTTCTGAAGTCATGAAATCCCAATTTTTTTGAATTTGGAGCCTTCATTCGGGCTCATATGGACTCCTTTTCAGGTGCCATTTTTTTGAAAGTGCATAATTTTTTGTCTACTTTCATAATCTGCCATTATTTTGTAGTGATTTTGAGTTGAAATTGTACTTTCAGTATTTGGTCATTTTTGGCCTATTTGGTACTTATATTTTGCTTGGATCTGAGTTTAGATCACTAGCAGTATTTGTTGAAGTCTCTTATATCTCATTTTGAGAAGTTGTAAATTGAAATCAGAAGTCCACTTTGCCTTATTTTACAAGTGGCCCATTGTGTATGCACTAAGTATAAAGTGCCAAATCATCATTTTGGGGGGGTTTCTTGATTGAGGGAATTTGGGGGGGTGCCTTGTGTGATTGTGCCTCTCTCTATCATTCATTTTGGTGCTACGGGTTCTCCTAAATTTCCACTTTTAACTCCTCATAATTATGCTTCATGGAAGATTAAGTCTTGTAGTAAACTAATGGAAAAATGACTCATTCATTATATAAATTGAACTATAACAACAACACCTGATCCTAAGGCTAATCCTAATGCTCAAATTGAATTGCACACTAAGAATGCTATGGCACTTGGAACTCTTAGAAAGTATGTATCAGATGACCTCATTTTTCACATTGAGAAGTGTACAACAATTAAAGAGGCTTGGGATATTTATGAGAAATTGTATGGTCAAGTTGATGAGATTAAGGGCTACGAGCTTGATAGTAAACTCATAACTTTGGATCCTAAGGATTTTGATACAATCCAATATTATGTCACAAAAGAAATTGAGTTAAGAGCAAAGCTAAAGGATTATGGAATTGACAAAAGAGATGCTCAATTGGTTTACAACTTGTTGGACAAACTTCCTTCAGAGTATGCAGCCTTTGTATCTAGCTTTCACACCCATAGGTTAGCTCAAGATTCCTCATACACTTCTCCCTCATTTGATTCATTTATGGAGATGTTGATACTTGAGCAATCTAAGTTGACCAAGATGGGGATTCTTAAATCTTCAAATCCACAAGCTTTGGTAGCTCATAAAGGGAATCAAAGCAATTGAGGAAAATGCAAGAATCAAAAGAAATCTAAGTCAAAACCACAACAAGATGGAGCACAATCATCCTCTCCACAAAAAGTGATTCACCATTCTCACCTAAGAGGAAATCATAGAAGGACAATCTTTTTTGTGCATATTGCAAGAAGTCAGGACATGATGAAAACATTGTTACAATAAGGATATTGATGAGTTGAAGAATCTTATTGAGAGAACAAAATCAGCCTACCTTCTAGAATGTCTACATCGGTTGTTTCATCCAAGGATAAAGACAGAGGAAATGATCACTCTTTTGGGATAGATAAAGGAAAGGGACAAGCTCTTTGTGCTACTACAACTCATGATTCAGGGAGATGACTTCTAGATTCAAGGGCTTCTCATCATATGACATATTGACATTCTATGTTTTATGCATTTGAGCCTTGCCACATGCCGCAGATTTTGATGGGCAATAATACATACATGGATGTGAATTGGAAGGGATCTATTGCCATTAGGGATAACTCCTTCAATGATTTGTTGTGTGTACCGCATTTGACAAACAATCTTCTTTCCATCTATCAAATCACACATGGGGCAACTAAGAAAACTGTGGAGTTCACACTTGATTCAGTTATCACTAGAGACTTGGAGACTGTAAGGAAGTTAAGTAGCGGAAACAACTTCCTACACTAACCTTGAGAGGAGGGTAATGCAAAACTTTTTCAGATCGTTACAACAGTTACAGAAAATAGAAATAGATATAATAGCATTCATACCACAACACAGTGATTTACATGGGGAAAACCCTTTCGAGAGAAAAACCCCACACTCCAAAAGCAGCTCAATATTTTATTCAGCAATCAAAAATAGATTACAACATACTTGCAGAGAAAGCTCTTCGTGGGAGTACCACTAATCAGAGATTCAGAGGCAACTCAATAGCCATAAGACTCTTACACACGACCTCTATCTCACACACCTCATAAATAGGAGATACAATACAAGAAACAACCAAACGGTATTACAAAACCATGGGCTAAAACCACCCAATAAGGTGTAGCTGACCTTAACTCCCTTCTAGATGCCCTATGACATGTTAAAGCACACATCAACACGTGTTGCTCCCTTTTACAGCTCATTTATGTATCCGATACAAATTATTTTTCCTATTTTAGGAGTACAAACTTCTAGAGGCCATAACTTGAGAACCGGGTGTCCAATTGATGAACCGTTTGAAGCACCGGAAAGCTCGCGAAGTGCTCTATCACTCCATAACTCGCTGCACTGGTTACGGCCACTTTTCAGGGCATTTCGGAGCCTCTAAAGCCTCCAAAATTAAGTTTAAACATTTTATCGCACCCCTCCAAGATGAAAACTTTAATATCTTCAAAACTAGTTGTGACCTTGCGACGCAACTTTACAAGAATGCTTATCTAGCCAACCAGAAGCTTCAGAGAGAGTTTCGCACCATTTCCTGCTCAAATGAAAACTTACTATAAGTAGTAACCTCGCATAAATGCAAAGTTGAGACACCATTTTTCCCAACAAATCTCCCACTTGTCGAACACCTTGCAGGAGCGGAAGGGAATGTCAACACAATGAATCAATTGCTATGGGCCATAAGGCCCATAGACTCTGAACACCATCTGAACTTCTCTGTGCTCACAGCCTTGGTTAAAGCATCTGCAACATTCATCAAAGTTTCCATCTTAACCAACTTCACCCTACCATCTTCGACCATATCTCTAACAAAATGATACTGAACATCAATATGTTTGGTTCGAGCATGAAATGTCAGGTTCTTAGCTAGGCTAATTGCACTCTGACTGTCACAATAAACTATCACTGTACCTTGTTTTATTCCAATAAACGAACATAGTCTCTTAATCCAAATGGCCTCTTTACAAGCATGAGTAGCTGCCATATACTCTGCTTCAGTAGTGGATAAAGCAACCACAGCCTGTCGCTTACTCATCCAACTAATTGCACCACCAAACAAACTAAACACATAAGCACTGGTGGATCTTCTGCTATCAATATCACCTGCCCAATCTGAATCCACATAACCATGGATATCAAGGGAAGTCATGTCTCCAACTAAATTACCATGATAACACAAAGAATACTCTGAAGTACCCTTCAAATATCTGAAGACTCTTTTGACTGCATCCCAATGAACTCTACCAGGATTAGACATATATCTAGAAAGTACTCCCACTTCTTGGGCAATGTCTGGTCTAGTACAAACCATAGCATACATCAAGCTTCCAACCGCACTCTAGTAAGGCACTCTGCTCAAGTCTTCCATCTCCAATGGGGATGTAGGACAATCTGAAATAGATAGTTTCGTTCCAACTGTAAAAGGAACACTCAATGGTCTACAATTCTGCATGTTGAACCTCTGTAACACTGAATTCACATACTTACTCTGGCCTAGCCATAGCTTTCTGTTGACCCTATCTCTTCTAATTTCCATCCCAAGAATGTGCTTTGCTGCACCAAGATCTTTCATTTCAAATTTAGCAGCGAGCTGAGACTTCAGTTCTGAAATCATACCTTTCCCTTTACCAATGAATAACATATCATCAACATACAATGCAATGAATAAGAAATGATCACCATCAGATTTATAATAAACACAGTGATCTGATTTAGAACGTTCAAATCCCAAACTCAACACATATGTATCAAACTTCTGGTACCACATCCTAGGACTTTGTTTGAGGCCATACAAAGATTTCTTCAATTTATAGACCAAATTACTTTTGCCTTTCACCACATAGTGCTCCGGCTGTGTCATATAAATATCTTCCTCCAAATCACCAAGAAGGAAAGCATTTTTCACATCCATTTGCTCAACCTCTAAATCATAAGCAGTAGCAATAGAAAGCAAAAATCTAATGGACGTCATTTTTGCAACAGGAGAAAATATCTCACCATAATCAACACCCTCAACCTGAGAGTAGCCTTTTGCAACCAACTTTGCTTTATACTTCTCAATGCTTCCATCTGAACCAATCTTTTTCTTGAACACCCATTTAAAACCAACAGGTTTTCGTCCTTCAGGCAATGGTACAAGATCCCATGTATCATTCTTTTTCAAAGCTGCCATTTCTTCCTCCATAGCAATCTTCCAAGATTCTGCATCATTCATACCTAATGCCTCTTCTACAGATTTTGATTCATCCACACTAGTATTCAGAGCAAAAATACATCTCCAATCATTAGGTGAATACCTTTCAGGTGGTTGTCTATGTCTTGTAGACCTTCGAACAAGCTGAGTTGGAGGTTCTTCCTCCTCTTCTGAAGATTCAGAGCTAGACGAGCTCTCCTCAACTTCTTGCCTATCTAGGGGTCTCGATTCAACTCTTTCAGGTGTAGAAGGAAGTTGAATCACATCTTCTTTTTTAGTCTGTTCTAGCTGCAATGTAACAGAAGGAGACTTAATTTCTCTAAAAATAACACTTCTACTGTGAATTACCTTTTGTGCAACAGGGTCCCAAAGCTTGTATCCTTTCACACCATAACTATACCCGATGAAGATACATTTCACACCCTTGTTTTTCAACTTTGCTCGCTTCTCCTTTGGCACATGTGCATATGCCTCGCAACCAAAAACTCTAAGATGTCTCAATGAAGGCTTGTGACCTGACCATGCTTCCATAGGCGTTTTATCAACAAGAGCTGATGTAGGAGACCTGTTAATCAGGTAGCAAGCAGTGGCAACAGCTTCAGCCCAAAACTTTTGTTCGAGACCAGCACCACTCAACATACTCCTAGCCTTTTCCATCAGTGTCCTGTTCATTCTTTCTGCAACTCCATTCTGTTGTGGAGAATACGGAGTTGTCTTCTGCCTGTTAATTTCACAGTCTTTACAGAATCTATCAAAATCATTGGAGCAAAACTCACCGCCATTATCAGTTCTCAAACATTTTATTTTCTTTCCAGTCTGCAACTCAACCATTGCTTTAAATTCTTTAAAACGACTAAAAACTTCAGATTTACTCTTTAGAAAATATACCCATGTCCTTCTACTAAAATCATCAATAAATGAAACATAATATGTGGATTGTCCAATCGAAGAGACATCTACTAGACCAAACACATCAGAATGGATAAGATCCAAAACACTACAAGTTTTATGAGAACTCGAGTAAAACTGAACGCGGTTTTGTTTTCCATAAATGCAATGCTCACAGAAATCAAAGTCAAGATTATAATCATTCAAACCTTCAACAAGGTTTTTATTTTTCAAGGTCCTTAGACCCTTTTCTCCAATGTGGCCAAGTCTCTGGTGCCATAAAATAGTCTTCTCTGCAGGTAACTTTTCTTCAGACGAAAGAGGACCCTTAGGTACCCAAAAACCATTTCCATCTGCTGAAGGTGAAACCTTCAAATATTCTAGTGAAGTATCCGCAGATTTACTTTTTACAGAAGTGCTATTACACTCAACAGTGTATGCTTCAAGCTTATACAAAGTGCCAAACCTGACACCTCTAGCAACTACCATAGCACCCTTAATCATCTTACATCCTGCTTCAGAAAAGACTACCTGCACACCCACATCTATCAATTTGCTCACAGATAACAGGTTTCGTTTTAATCCAGGGATATGTAGCACACCATTAATCCTTTTTATTCTACCATCAGAAAACCTGATTCTAACTTTACCTCGACCAACAATGTCTAGAGGTGAATCATCACCCAAGTACACCTTACCTCCATTAAATCCTTCATATTCAGAAAACCAATCTCTATTGGAAGTCATATGAAAAGATGCACCTGAGTCAATTAGTCAGGCATCATTACCTGCATGAGTTGCCAAAGCCGCAATAAATGCATCACCATCTTCCTTATCGGACTCAGAATCAGAATAGAACTTTTTCTTTTTCTTCTTCTTCTTTTCTTCTTTGCAGTCCTTATGGATGTGACCCAGTTTACCGCAATTTCAGCAAATGACTTTGGACTTTCTAGGAGATTTCGATCTCCCTTTGGATTTGGACTTGTCACACTTCTCATTCTTCTTGCCTTTCTCCTTAGGTCTTCCACAAACGGTTAGGGCTTCCTTTGAACTAATGGATACCTTCCTTCGCATCTCTTCACCGAGTAGGGCACCCACCACGTCTTCAGATTTCAAAACAATAGAAGTACTACCGATAGCCATAACAAGAGAATCCCACGAATCAGGCAAAGAATAAAGCAAGATCTGACATTTCTCCTCCTCGTCCATCTTAACACCGACGGATACTAATTGAGCCACCAACATATTGAATTCTTCCAAGTGGTCTGCAATTCGTCCACCCTCTTCCATCTTCAAGGAATACAATTTCTTTCTTAAGAAAATTTGATTTAATAAAGATTTTTCTTGATACATCTCACCAAGCTTAGTCCATAGCTTCTTTGCAGAGTTTTCTTCATGGACATTGATTAGAACAGAGTTTGCCAGGCATAGTCTGATTGGACCCTTGGCTTTTTGGTCCATAACATCATACTGAGCTGCCGCGGTAGGATCTGAGGGCCTTTGGACATTCGCATCAATAGCATCCCAAAGATCTCGATCTATTAGCAGATCTTCCATCTTCAACTTCCACATCTCAAAATTACTTCCATTAAATTTCTCCACCTCTATTCTCCCTGACGAACTCGCCATCTGAATATTCCTGCAACAAGATCAAAAAGTGTCTTCTGCACAAGCTCCCACTCAAATCTGGATTAGTTCAAAAAACCCAACTGCCCACAATTGAAACCAAAGGTGATCAGGCTCTGATACCACTTGTAAGGAAGTTAAGTAGCGGAAATAACGTCCTACACTAACCTTGAGAGGAGGGTAATGCAAAAAATTTTCAGATCCTTACAACAGTTACAGAAAATAGAAATAGATATAATAGCATTCATACCACAACACAGTGATTTACGTGGGGAAAACCCTTCGGGAGAAAAATCCCACACTCCAAAAGCAGCTCAATATTTTATTCAGCAATCAAAAATAGATTACAACATACTTGCAGAGCAAGCTCTTCGCAGGAGTACCACTAATCAGAGATTCAGAGGCAACTCAATAGCCATAAGACTCTTGCACACAACCTCTATCTCACACACCTCATAAATAGGAGATACAATACAAGAAACCGTCAAACGGTATTACAAAACCATGGGCTAAAACCACCCAATAAGGTGTAGCCGACCTTATCTCCCTTCTAGATGCCCTATGACATGTTAAAGCACACATCAACACGTGTCGCTCCCTTTTACAGCTCATTTATGTATCCGATACAAATTATTTTTACTATTTCAGGAGTACAAATTTCCGGAGGCCATAACTTGAGAACCGGGTGTCCGATTAACAAATCGTTTGAAGCACCAGAAATCTCGCAAAGTGCTCTATCACCTCATAACCCACTGCGCTGGTTACGACCACTTTTTAGGGAGTTTCAGAGCCTATAAAGCCAACAAAATTAAGTTTAAACATTTTATCGCACCCCTCCAAGACGAAAACTTTAATATCTTCAAAACTAGCTGTGACCTTGCGACGCAACTTTACTGGAATGCTTATCTAGCCAACCAGAAGCTTCAGGGAGAGTTTCGCACCATTTTGTGCTCAAATGAAAAGTTACTATAAATAGTAACCTCACATAAATGCAAGGTTGAGACACCATTTTTCCCAACATAAACTAGAGCTATCATTGTGACTGTGGTGGTTGATCATTCATCTCAGTTGTACTCTTTTTCACACTTTGGTTCTATTGATGAGGTTGATTCTTCCTATGTCGATGATTTGGATTTTGAGGAGAACTTTGGGTACTTGAACCTAGGTGTTCTTACATGTGACCTTGTTCTTAAGCCTTGCAATTAATATCCTCCTATTGATATCAAATCACCTATTGTACCTGATGATGTAGCTAGTGCGACAATTTTCCCTTCTTGTGATTCAGTGCAATAGAATATTCATTGTCTTCTAGCTTCAGTTCATTGGGATGACTACTTGAGAAACATTGCAGGTTTGTTTGTGGAGTCCTACATTGCATATTCGGGAGACATCATTGATGACATTCATATTCTCGTTGATGAAGATGATCCTTCTTCGATTGTTGTGAGGGAACACTCTGACCCTCTTGTGAATTCTCTACATGATCATTTTTTAGAGGTTGGCATGATTGTGGATACTTTTGTACATCAGTTGGAGAAGGTCTCGTTATGCTTAGAGGAGACATGTTAGTCTTTGGGACCTGTTCTACATTCATCTTCAGTAGATCTTGGAGTACCTTTTTCAGCAGTGTGGAGTAGTTTACCACCTTTGGAGGGGGTATCTTTTAGCATCGACATGGGGACACTTGATTAGTTTTCAGAGACTTCATTCATCATGAATTTTTTTCATACATCATCCCTTCATGATCGGGGAGACTTCATGGATACACCTTTGGTTTTGTTTATTCCTAAGGGGAGGAATGTTGTTTGACGTTCGTGGATTAGGGTCTTCATACATCATCGAACTTCTATCATTGGTGCAGATTCTAGATTAAGGGGGGGATTCCTAGGTTCTCTTCTTCTCTCATATGGGGGGGATTTTTTCCTCACATGGGGTTTTGTTCCTCACATACTTCTATGAAATTTTTGTGTATATGGTTTTCATGTCTCTTTTGGGGGGCAAGGTTTTTTCCCATTTGGTTTTTCTCTCTTTCCCTGCTTTATGAGAGATTTCATTGCATTGGTTTGCATGCATTTGCATTTGTACATGGGTACCTAACATGGCCTAGTAGTTGGGACCCATGTTACATTGTTGCATTGTAGACTTAAGTGCATTTCCCTAAGTTTCATAAGTAAGGGGGGGTATTGGTGTAAATAATTATTCATCATGGATATTATTACACTTTAATTAAGTTTAATTAGGAAATGCATTTTATAGTAGTTTGGGTATGAGACACTTGGGAGCTTGTACCACATTGGGATAGTGTGTGTAGGAGAATTTCCACATTTTATGATGTTGATCTTATTACTACTTTATCATATCCACTTATTATGGAGTGATAATTCCACTTTCGGTGGGTGATCCACCTCATGTGGAATATTATATTGTTTTTCCTACCTACCACACCTATTTCCTACCTACCCTGGTTTCTTATTGAGCCACATCTTCTACCCTTGATTTATGGAGAACACACATTGCATATGTATTGTGAATGTAAGCTAACTAAATAGCTTTATACTCAATCTACCTCATTATTTCAGTTTAACTGATCTACATCTTAAGAAATTTCATGCATCTCATGCACAATTTCTGCTTCTATGATCTATATATCATTTGTAATCATATATATTTGCAATAATGAAGATAGTTCAATTGCTTTCATTTGTTCTTCTATTTTTTCTTCTACAAGTTTTGCTCCTCTTCTTGCTAGATCCATACTGTGCAGGTTAGAAAATTTTACAATTACCAAATCAGTAGTCAAAATGATGGAGGATATATGGACTAACAATTCAACGAATGAATCGCATGGGAATGCATGCCACCTCGCCATTTCATAAATACCTTTCCACACTCTCCATTGTGGAAGTATTTGATATCATTTATGACTACGGGTGGTAGGTTGGAAGGACATTTACGAGTGTGAATGGCTTTTAAGTTGATGGAAGGTGATTATTGCTACAGTGTAACAAGCAAGACAAAAGATGGACCCCTCCTATTGCTTGTGTTCAAAGAATTAAAGACAAATGGTGTTCTTCAAAGACATCTTAGAAAGGAGGCTGATCGAGATATTTAAATTGAGGGCTGGTGTGATGCTTCATGTAATTTGCTTGGTGCTGGGAGATGCATATTTACGAGGTAATGGTCACTATAAGGTGAATATAGTCGTGGCCTCAATATTTGTTGCCATGCTCTTCGATGTTAGGGAGTTTGAGAAAATGGTGAATACTATAGCAAGCAAGTTAATCTGGAGTAGATGTTGTGGAAGTTTAGTAGTGATTCATTTATTGTGTCATCCCCAGTCGAAGTTTGATTTCAGATGGGGGAATGCAGCCCGAGATTGGTGAGGACGATGATGACCCTTTGTAGCTGTCTGTTCTCTAGGGTGTTGCATGAATGTCGTGCCAAGGTGCAATTCGATAAGGACTGGCATCTATTTCCTAAGATAATGTGTTGCGGGGGTTGCGTCTAGTAATATATGGTGCACAAACACCCTGGTGGAGGAAGATGAGGATGAGGTGGTTGTTTCTTTAATATGATTATCCTTGTCTCTGGCTGTGTATAACAGGTATATACTTTGTTGTTGACTAGATAAACGGGTCCTTTTTTTAATGTATGTCCAACTTATATTTGTTATGGGTAGGCTTGGAGGTTGTTTCAATGATGGTTTTTAGTTTGTAGTATGTGTAGTGGTGGTCTTATGCTTGGTTTTTCTTGTTGGTAGGTCATGACGATTTTTCTAGAACAGAGGCTTTCTGTTGATAATATAAAGTCTTTTAAATTTCATATATGGGTATGGCCTCGATAGCACCTCATTAATTGATAAAAAAATTAAATTATTTTCTCGCTCAATTCTATAGTCAATCCAAATGATAAATTAGAACCATTATAGATCACACAAACATAAAGATAATTTAACATGACCAACTCAGAGTTGAATCCTAACATAAGATAGAATTAATGATTGAATCTAATAAAAAAAAAAATCTAAATCATCAAGACAATGGTTAGAAAAACACAATGTTGGAAAATTGGTTAAGAAACAATTTTTAAAAGGATACACACTTAGCATATATTCAATAGTATTGATAAAAATGTTAATGTACTAGATTGCATTGAAAAAAATTGCATCCATAATAAATTATTTTCACATAATCTCAAGAAATAAAAATATGAAAACAAGTATTCAAAATACAAAATTTAAAAGAATAGACAAACATACCTTCAATATGAGACAATAATTGTTGGAAATATTAAGAGCCTATCATGAAGCTATTGAATTCAATGGATCAACATAGAAACAAACTAGCTAGAAGAGAATAAATGCAACATGACCAAGAATGAACAATGGAGATAGAAATGAAATTATTTAGATGAATTGATATGATACAATGTACAAATGAGCCTTGCTTACATATACAAGAGATGATGTGGTAATTACAAGTTCTCCTGATACAAAATTAAATGCATGACACAATATGAAATTGATTTATTAAATAATGAGCTAAGACTCATGTCTATTTAGAATGACACCTAAGATAACTAACATGAACAATATTAAATGAGAGTTTCATATGACATATAGTTTATCCTAAGTAAATATAACTTGTGTGAAAAGGTTCTAACTAAGAACTAGTTAGGATATGACCTTATAAACACCAACAAAAACCCTCAAGTGCAACTGAGGGAAATATATTACTATGCAAATGATGCAAGACTAGTGTGAAGATGTAAGGCAAGGGTCCTAGAAACTAGGTCATGTTAAGTATCTATGTACAACTAATCATGTGATTTATCTCTCACAAATGGAGAAAAGGAGAAAACCCCGCAAGAAAAAAACTCCTCTCCAAAAAAGAGATAATTTAAATCATGTATAAGTGAGAAATGAAGTGATATATTGAGGTTTCAACACAAATACCCAGAAAATCTCCATCCTTCACACAAATCCAATTGATAGCCCCCTATAGGAGGGAAAGAGAGAGATTATGTAGCCCCCGGAGACTGAATAATCTCTTGTAAGAATGATAAGGGTTTGAAGAAAAACTAACATCCAATCCTTACAATCCACTTGTTTCCCCTTAGGAAAAAACAAAAAACATGCATAGATGTAGGTATGCTACCCATTTTGGATATGAAATGAAATATGGGAGTGCGAAGAATATATATTATGCCTTTGAAAGCTACTCATATGTCTCCTTGTTCATGAAATATAATGATGCCACAATTAATTAAGGCACATGTCGAAACAAACAAGAAAATGACAAGCTAGAACTAGGTGAAAACTAATGTAGAACAAATTCCAAAGATGAATATGATGAAATGTGTCCTCTAATCAAATGTGAAAGACAATGATAGTCCTATTGATCAGGAAAGATGAAAGCCTCAGTTAGTGACTTTGAAAAAGAAGTGACTGAAAGTGAAAATAGATCAACTATCTTTGAAGAAAAATTACGAACCTTTGAAGCAACCTCTTGACTAAATTGTGAAAAAATCCCAAAGAATCATAGTCATAAGACATCTTCTCTGAAGATTGAAGAGGCACGATAGGATAATTTGGGAAAGGATAAGAAGGAGGATTTCCAAATCAATGTCAAAAGAAAAGAAAAATTTAGCCTCCAAAAGCATTCATACTCTTAATGTGTTATATCATGGAAAAAGATGACAAAACAATTTTAGATACTCCATATAAAGCTTTATAAATTTTAAAATTTATAATTATATGCCATGTGAATAAATAAACGAGAATCATGTAAACACTCATCCCAATCCATTATTTCTCTCCTCACATGTGTAACTTACAAGAGATTAATGTACCTTATCAAATAAGACAAATATTGTGCAATCCAACCTCAAAAGTTAAGAAAAAAAATTAGACAAAGTTGCCCATTAGTGTCAAAAGTGTCTTTATCTACCTAATTTACTTTTACGAAGTACCTAGTAGACCTATTTATACTAGCTTAATCTCACTTTTTGTCTCACCTCTTGTGAATTCTACAAGTGTACCTTCACTTGTTTCAAGCTTCCTATGTGAGTTTTACATTTGGAGGGATAGTTAGACTTTCAATCCTACCTTATTGTAACATCATCCTTACCTTTATATGCAAGTTCTGTCTTTTATACTTTTTACATATTATTTGTATGATAATATTTTCTTAAATTATAAATTTTATTTGATCTTACAAGTTTTTGGCTACTTCAACACCAACAAATGATATTATATAAATCATTTGTCTCTAAACCATGAGCTTATATCAGCATGTCCTCTTGACATCAATATTTCTCTTTTGATATTAAATTTTCCCAATACTAAAAATTTCTAAATATGAAACCCATAATTTATCTATTCTACAATGATATAAATTTACTCACCTAACAAAACAAAATATATCGAATCTAACAAATGCCAAACAAAAAATTTGGTCATGTAATGTGTGCGAAGTGGAAGACGTTACGAAACATTTCGTATGAAAAGACTTTATAGTGCTGCTAGCTTTCTAGTCAACTTTGGAATTTTGGCGACGAGTACCTGTGACTGTTGAATGTAGAAGTTTGGGAAGCTTTATTATTCCCATACCAAACTTTTACAATACACGTGTTTTGTTGACATTAGCACAGCAAAGTCAAGGGTAAGTAGCAGCCGCCCTCCCCCAGTCTTCACGGCCAATCTCCAGCCGTCCGGGTGGATATATATTAGCATAAGATAGTATAATTAAAATGAGACCGTAAAGCTCATTCATTGAATTTTGGGAGGGAAGATGAAAAATATAAATGTGATTAGAAGACCAATTGTGGAGAATGAGTGAGGTTATTTTTTTAAGATTGAGGAGATAACGAAGGGTCATGATTAAGTTTGTTTGAAATGAAAGGTTAAGATTGTAGTTACTAAAATAGTGATTTATTGTAATGATAAGAATTTTAAGAAGGAAATGTAATTCATTATTGTTAAAATTGTATGAAAGAGGTCTTGTTAACTCTCCCGTCAATTTTGGAATTTAGACTTGTTATATATTGTGTGGAATTTACACTTGATGAAGGACTACTTCACCCAATAACACTCATAGCAAAAGAAAGAGAATAAGACATAAATTACAAGAAAGGAAATAAATTTCTCTCTATTATTTAAACAAAATGGAAATACAGTAATCGGAACTTACAAAACATTAGCAACATGGGATTTACAAAACCGACAAGCTAGAGCTACAAGCTACACTATTAAATCACTTAAATGAAGAATTGAACTTCGAATGATAAAACTACAAGCTCAACAGCCGAATATATAAAAATTTGTGGGGAGGAATACTTTAGTGAGAACCAAAAATCATGAGCTAAAACCACTTAGAAAATCCAAATCCCCTTTTAGTAAATGCAACATATGACACCTAGAAAGGAAACACATAGGCAATAGAATACCATGCATTGCAAGACTCTTCATCTTCCCCAAACTAATGCTTTGTATTATCGACCAATGGCATGTGTAATCAAGACTTTTCAACTTCCCACCATTATGCCTTATAAACATGACTCACATGTGTTCACCCTTGAGAATTACATTTACCATTTCACATAGGCCATAAATAATGAATTATTGTATTCCCTATATCATTTTGAACCCTTTCCAAGGAACGTGAAGACACATAATAGTGTGTAGTTAGCCTTTATTGATTATTAGTCACCTAACCTAATATAAAAGTTAAATAAATATTTTTGGGTGATGCAAGATTTCTCTTACACTCCTTGATGCTCCTACATCAGGCACTCAAGATAGGAAAATTTTTGTGAACTTGGTCTCACAAAATGGATTTAGATGGTAGAGCCATCCTTTCAAGATATAAACAACATTCAACAAACTCCATCATTGTAACATGTACATTAAATAGATGCTTTCTTCTCTTCTAATACCTAGCCAAAGAAAGCATTATTATCCTCCAACAACTCTACTCTTTTCTTCTCTTTCTCAATGTCAAATCATTTGTACAATATAATTTGACTAGTTGCAACTCATATTCCTCTCTAGTATTGTGAGCTCGAGTGCACTATATGTTGGTCATCTGCACTAATATGTATCTACACTATCCTCCACAACATCATAAAACTATTTCTCTATATACAAATCAGGAAAAAAACAACTTATTTGCATTCATTAACTTTTCCTCCCTCATCTCTACAAGATGCCAATTTTCATTACTTTCATCTTTCTCAAATATAATAAAATAAGGTTTTACTTTGCCATCATATGCTACAACTTTAATTTCATTCTCTTATTTCATGCTTCCAATAAGGCATGCCACTTTATCATCTCCTTTATCTACAATCAATGTGATCCATTTTGCTTCTATTACCACAATCTCAATTTCATCTATTGTCACAACTCTTTCGTTACTTTCCTCCTCTGCTATCAATATTTTCAAGCCTTCACAAAGATTTGCCTCTTCTACAATCTCTTTCAACTTCTTCCTAGATTCAAATTTCTAGAAGCTATTGATTCTTCTAATCTTCTCTTTTAACTTTACTCTCAACCTTTGTTCAAGGATGGTAACAAATTCATGCACATCACCTATAGATCTTGGTGGTATATTACATCGAGTTCAATGCTCTATCGACATGCTCACGAACACTAGCTCTAATACCATTGATGAAGGTGTATGACCAAAAAAACTAAAGTGCAAAAACCATTTTAAGAAAATGAAAAACCCTCTAATCTATGCACATTGACTAGTCCTCCAATGGAGAATATGATAATGGATGCAAGAACTAAAATAAAATAGCAAGTAAAACAAAGAAAATTAAGCATTCATAATAAAATCTCCATTATCAATTAGTCTCCTTCATTGTTAATATTTGTTGCTCTCAAAATTTTGCAAGAACTAGTGTTAGAAAGCTAAAAGGAAAGCTCAAATGTTGTGGTTAAACAAATAATGTATTTGAATTTATAAAAATAGATAGATTAAGATTAACTATTGAATTTGAATTCAACCTAGAAGAGGTCAATAGTAGAGATTGCATAGGAGAAAGTGGTGGCTAAAGATGCAAGAGGGAGTGGAAGATAATGTACAAGTGGTGGAAGAAAGGAATAGGCAAGTGGCTGGTGGTTGGAAAAAGTTAAATAATTTGACTTATTTAATTTCTTGTGCAAGTATAAATATATATATTTAATATTTTTTTTAAATTAGGATAAAACAGGTTTTGAAGGGGCTCTGAAACCCTTACAATCATAGAGTTTCCATCATAAAATTGACTAGACTACTTGACAACGAAGCATAGGTTTTTGAAAGGACCTGAAACCTTCTGGACTTATGGGAGTCTAGATCCCAAAATCTAAAGGCTGCAGCAAACATAACCAAAAAAAAAAGAGCAGCCACAAGCAACGAAACACCAAGTGTTAGGAGTATAACATTATAAATCAGGCTAGTCAAAATAGTGTGTCTAAATTAGTAGATAAAAGACCCCAAAAACCATAGAACGAGGGTTTTAAGAAGCACCTTTAGCAAGCAAGGGCTATCATATGTGTTGGTGTAAATAATTATTCATCATGGATATTATTACACCTTACTTAAGTTTACTTAGGAAATGCATTTCATAGTAGTTTGGGTACGAGACACTTGGGCATTTGTGCTATATTGGGATAGTGTGTGTAGGAGGATTTCCACCTTTTATGGTGTTGATCTTGTTACTACTTTATCATATCCACTTATTATGGAGTGATAATTCCACCTTCGGTGGGTGATCTATACAACGGTGTAGGAGTTTTCGGATTTTCGGATACAATATTTTCTAAAATCATGAAATCCTGAATTTTTTGAATTTGGAGGCTTCGTTCAGGCTCATATGGCCTCCTTTTCATGTGCCATTTTTTTGAAAGTGCATAATTTTTTGTCTACTTTCATAATCTGCCATTAGTTTGTAGTGATTTTGAGTCAAAATTTTACTTTCAATATTTGGTCATTTTTGGCCTATTTGGTACTTGTAATTTGCTTGGATCTCAGTTTAGATCACTAGCAGTATTTGTTGAAGTCTCTTATATCTCATTTTGAGAAGTTGTAAATTGAAATCAGAAGTCCACTTTGCCTTATTTTACAAGTGGCCCATTGTGTATGCACTAAGTATAAAGTGCCAAATCATCATTTTGGGGGTGTTTCTTGATTGAGGGAATTTGGGGGGTTGCCTTATGTGATTGTGCCTCTCTCAATCATTTATTATGGTGCTATGGGTTCTCCTAAATTTCCACTTTTAACTCCTCATAGTTATGCTTCATGGAAGATTAAGTCTTGTAGTAAACTAATGGAAAAATGACTCATTCATTATGTAAATGGAACTATAACAACAACACCTGATCCTAAGGCTAATCCTAATGCTCAAATTGAATTTCTCACTAAGAATGCTATGGCACTTGGAACTCTTAGAAAGTATGTATCAGATGACCTCATTTTTCACATTGAGAAGTGTACAACAATTAAAGAGGCTTGGGATATTTATGAGAAATTGTATGGTCAAGTTGATGAGATTAAGGGCTACAAGCTTGATAGTGAACTCATAACTTTGGATCCTAAGGATTTTGATACAATCCAAGATTATGTGACAAAAGAAATTGAGTTAAGAGTAAACCTAAAGGATTATGGAATTGACAAAAGAGATGCTCAATTGGTTTACAACTTGTTGGACAATCTTCCTTTAGAGTATGCAGCCTTTGTATCTAGCTTTCACACCCATAGGTTAGCTCAAGATTCCTCATACACTTCTCCCTCATTTGGTTCATTTACGAAGATGTTGATACTTGAGCAATCTAAGTTGACCAAGATTGGGATTCTCAAATCTTCAAAGTCACAATCTTTGGTAGCTAATAAAGGGAATCAAAGCAATCAAAGAAAATGCAAGAATCAGAAGAAATCTAAGTCAAAACCACAACAAGATGGTGCACAATCATCCTTTCCACAAAAAAGTGATTCACCATTCTCACCTAAGAGGAAATCATAGAAGGACAATATTTTTTGTGCATATTGCAAGAAGTCAGGACATGATTAAAACATCATTACAATAAGGATATTGACGAGTTGAAGAATCTTATTGAGAGAACAAAATCAGCCTACATTTTAGGATGTCTACGTCAGCGTTTTCTTCCAAGGATAAAGATAGAGGAAAGGATCACTCTTTTGGGATAGATAAAGGAAAGGGACAAGCTCTTTGTGGTACTACAATTCATGATTCAAGGAGATTGCTTCTAGATTCAAGGGCTTCGAATCATATGGCATCTCCACATTCTATGTTTTATGCATTTGAGCCTTGCCACATGCCACAGATTTTGATGGGCAATAATACATACATGGATGTGATTGGGAAGGGATCTATTGCCATTAGGGATAACTCCTTCAATGATTTGTTGTGTGTACCCCATTTGACAAAAAATCTTCTTTCCATCTATCAAATCACACATGGGGCAACTAAGAAAACTGTGGAGTTCACACTTGATTCAATTATCACTAGAGACTTGGAGACTAGAGCTATCATTGTGACTGGGGTGGTTGATCATTCATCTCAATTGTACTCTTTTTCACGCTTTGGTCCTATTGATGAGGTTGATTCTTCCTATGTTGATGATTCGGATTTTGAGGAGAACTTTGGGTACTTGAACCTAGGTGTTCTTACATGTGA
Source organism: Cryptomeria japonica (assembly GCF_030272615.1). Classification (NCBI taxonomy): domain Eukaryota; kingdom Viridiplantae; phylum Streptophyta; class Pinopsida; order Cupressales; family Cupressaceae; genus Cryptomeria; species Cryptomeria japonica. Next base: position 873,290,227 of record NC_081409.1, on the reverse strand, counting down.
CCCTGTTCTTGAGCCTTGCATTTAATATCCTTCTATTGATATCAAATCACCTATTGTACCTGATGATGCAACTAGTGCAACTGTTTTCCCTTCTTGTGATTAAGTGCAACAGGATATTCCTTGTCTTCTAGCTTTAGTTCATTGGGATGACTACTTGAAAAACATTGTAGGTTTGTTTGTGGAGTCCTACATTGCATATTTGGGAGACATCATTGATGACATTCATATTCTCGTTGATGAATATGATCCTTCTTTGATTGTTGTGAGGGAACACTCTGACCCTCTTGTGAATTATCTACATGATCATTCTTTAGAGGTTGGCATGATTGTGGATGCTTTTGTACATCAGTTTGAGAATGTCTCTTTATGCTTAGAGGAGACATGTGAGTCTTTGGGACCTGTTCTACATTCATCTTCACTAGATCTTAGAGTACCTTTTTCAGCAGTGTGGAGTAGTTTTTTTCATACATCATCCCTTCATGATCGGGGTGACTTCATGGATACACCTTTGGTTTTGTTTATTCCTAAGGGGAGGAATGTTGTTCGACATTCGTGGATCAGTTTCTTCATACATCATTGAGCTTCTATCATTGGTGCAGATTCTACATTAAGGGGGGGATTCTTAGCTTCTCTTCTTCTCTCATATGGGGGGGAATTTTTCTTCACATGGGGTTTTGTTCCTCACATACTTCTATGAGATTTTTGTGTATATGGTTTTCATTTCTCTTTTTGGGAGGGAGGTTTTTTCCCATTGGGATTTTCTCTCTTTCCCTACTTTATGAGAGATTTCATTGCGTTGGTTTGCATGCATTTGCATTTGTACATGGGTACCTAACATGGCCTAGTAGCCAGGACCCATGTTACATTTTTGCATTGTAGACTTAAGTGCATTTCCCTAAGTTGCACAAGTAAGGGGGGGTATTGGTGTAAATAATTATTCATCATGGATATTATTATACTTTAATTAAGTTTAATTAGGAAATGCATTTCATAGTAGTTTGGGTATGAGACACTTTGGAGTTTGTACCACATTGGGATAGTGTGTGTAGGAGAATTTCTACATTTTTTGGTGTTGATCTTATTACTACTTTATCATATCCACTTATTGTGGAGTGATAATTCCACCTTCAGTGGGTGATCCACCTCATGTAGAATATTATATTGTTTCTCCTACCTACCACACCTATTTTCTACCTACCCTTGTTTCTTATTGAGCCACATGTCATGTTTGTGTGCTCACATATCCATATTGTCTTGCCTATATATCAAGGATCATATTAATTGTATGTAACAACAATTATTGATGATCCAATTATTCAGTCTCATTTTGATAGAATACAGTTTATTCCTATCATCTGTTTTGTTCTCTCTTATTTGTGCTTTCCATTGACTCTAGATCTTGGCAAAATCTCACACTGGGCTCCCATAACTAGTAATAGAATTTCTAGGTTGCTAAAAACAACAAAACTTGAATGGTCAAATTGGGCCCCTATAAAACTGCTAGCATCTAGCCTATCCCTGAGAGAAACAAAATATAGAGGGTTTTTCTAGGCTCCCTCCACCTTGAGAGTGGGTTTTACAAGGCTCTCACAACCTGAAAGAGTGGATTTTACAAGGATCCCACAACCAATCAAGGACGAGACAACAAAATATCATCCTGAAGGTGAATTTTGGGACATGGGGTTTTGACAAGGAACCCAAAACCTTCTGTAGAGCATACCATGATGGTTTTGATAGGCTCCCTCAAACAACAAAAAGAATAGAAGCAACAACCAAAGAATTCCCTCACACCATCTCTCGATCTCAATAGGATTAGAAGAAAAGAAGATCAACTTCCCAAACAACTCAAAATCAACCCAAAAAACATGCAACCTCTCCAACTCAATAGGAGAGAACACTACCTTGATTAGAGATCCATGAGAATTGGCAAGAAGAGCCAAAGAAATCCTAACCAAGGAACAAGCAAGGAGAGAATAGAGGGTTCACACAATAGGAACATGCCCCTCATAGGGAAGAGCCACCTCTCCATATCTAGAGAATCAACCCCCACCTCAATAGGGGGACAAAAGAAAGGACTCGACTGAAGGAGAGGCCAAAATAAAAGTATCCCAAAACTAGAGAAGACATTGCCCAAAAACAAAGCCTCAGGACAAGAACACCCATCTCTTCCCACAAAGGATGTCTTCGCCTCAATAGAAGACACTTTCAACATGATAGCCACAGAAAATAAAGATGGATGTTGAAAAGCCACCCAAACTCTATATTTTTCTATCACAATCCTATCCACCTCCATAGGAAAGGAAATCAACTCCATAGGAGAAGCACGAGAAAAACCCAAGATAAATATGGAAAAATCCAAAGATCTGAAACCTGAAAAAATGAACCAGATAGGAACAATAGAGTATCAAGATCTAGCACCAAAAACCCTAACCATAGAGAAGGATAACTACATAGAGTCATGGAAAATAGAACGCCCTCCAACCCATGTGTGGAAAATGCATGAGGAAAGAAAGAACAACTGAGAATCTACCCAAACAACCCAAGGAGAGAGGTCGTCACCATCACTTACCAAAATATCACCATTCTCAAAAAAAATCCTCGCTCTAGCATGACCCCCACTCCAGCCAAGCCACCAAAAAGAAGAGCCAAAAATGGAAATGAGGAAGGAAACAAAGTCATGACCCATCCCACATCCACCACCGCTTCATCTAGATCACCATCGTCTTCCTCCGCTATGTCTTCACCTACAACCCTAACCTCCCCTTCTCCTCGCACACACTCCATCTCCTTTAATATTTTATTTATTTTCAAAAGAAAGGGAAAATGTGAATACCTAAATAAATTTAAAAATTCATTCAACTATGCGTGAATATTAGTCCATTAAATAATTAAAATAATTACTTCACTCTTATAAATTAGAATAATAAATAAGATTACTTGAATTAACTACCAACGATGACAAAGTAATTAAATAATAAAAAATATTTAATTAACATTTGAGGAAGAAGATAGGGGAAGTGTACCAGTAGCCATTATATCTAACTTCATGCACTCACAAATTCTAAATGGTACATTGGATTTTGATGTAATTGTTTTTGTGGTCTTTGAATACGACTTAACTACTGATAGCTATTGTTTTGCTTCTATGTAGTAGCGATACACATTGTAGGATCCATTATGCATGCAAGGGTCAAAAAGTTCACTTTTGAAAGTGTCACTTGATATTTGTTTAAAGATGCCCCAATAACCATGCACTTAAAATCACCAATACATTTTCACAAAATGCACATAGAGTCATGTGCTATAGGTACCAATAAAAGTGCACAAATGAGCCAATTATGGTCCAAAAAAGCTAAAAATCAGAGGCTATTGGTACATGTGTAATTTATTAGTGATTTTTTTTTTATTATTTGTTTTTTTTTAAAGTTAGTAATTGGGAGGTTGGATGTGGATGAAGTGATAAGTTATTGAAAGATTAATGGTAACCGTTGCTCTTCCCCTAATTAGTGAATTAATGAAATGATTCCACTTATCTCCATTGGAAGAATTTTGGTTGATTTTAAAATTAATGGAGATAAAGGTATTGATCCCTGTATATGGTGAAAATGGATAACAAATAACAACAATATTGAAAGACTAAAATGGATTCAACCACCAAACCCTAGCCTAACAATGAACAAAGATCCACCATAACATATGAAGATAACCTAAGACAATGCAAAATAACTCAAAATAACAAAGATTATACCATCACATGTCCAATAGGGTTTTGATCTCCATTCTTCCTATCTCCATTGATCTTGTTTGATATGCTTGCTCTCAGATTTTTGTATGCACAAGAGCTCAACAAAGAACGGAATGTGGTTACAAGTAGGATCATAGTGTAGCCAGGTTGCATGAAAAATCATTAGGGTTTGACAATGAAGAAAGCATCTCCCTAAATAGAAGACACAATAAGAAATGGAGGGTTAAGATTGAGAGGTGTAAAAAGAGAGGTCGGCTAGGATTAGAGGGTAGGTAAAAGAAATAGTAAAATAATGAAAGGGGTAGGTAGTGTATGAATTAAGAGATGAATGACATGTGTCATGTGTAGAAAAAGATAATGAATTAATTAAATAAATAAAGATTTATTTAATTAATAGAAGAAGTAGGACAATTAAATAAATAAAATATTTATTTAATTTAAGAAAGGGATAATTTAAATAAATAAATGTATTTATTTAAATGAGAAATAAGGCTAGAAGAGGATAAATGAATTAATTAAATAAATAAAAATTTATTTAATTAATAGAAGAATTAGGCTTAGATAATTAAATAAATAAAATATTTATTTAATTAGACATGACAATTTTGGGTGTCTACATTTTGCCCCTCTTTGAGACAATGCGGCTTGTCGCGTTGTTTCAAAGAAGATAAGATGAACTGATACAGAGTTGCCCCAAGATGGGAATTATATGCCCCCTCGAGAGATTGGATGAAAATGTCTGAAAAGATTGCAGACAATCTCTCGATAAGAAAGACGGGATAGAATGGACTGATCAGATAAAGTGACAAAGTCATGGGATAAGGAAGACTGACTCGGGAAATGAGAGCTAGGGCAGTCTATAAGATAGACCACGGGGGAAAATACATCCTTATTGTCATCTACACCGTCACAAGAGCTTAGTGCAAAGCGAAAATAAAGCAGCAACAATCAGCAGCGATGGCTTTTGTTCACAGATTCGACCGTGTTCGCCGATTCTAGAGGCCAATGGAGGCAGGAGAGCCGGTGAGTACCACAAAACTTCCTCGTACTTTGATGCATTTATTATTGTCATTAATTCATACTAGGTAATGTAATAAATGCGCATTTATGTCTTCCAGGTCAAATCGGCAGTTCTGTGATGAACATACGCTATCGATTGGATAAGCTGCTGAGAGGATACACTCAAGAAGGTCCTCTAGGGAAGACTAAGATAGATCAAGGCACTTTGTGATGAACAGTGAGTACCAAGATAAAGTACTTTGTGATGAACAGGGAGTACTAAAATATGAGCAGCACTTTGTGATGAACAGAGAGTGCAAATGTGAGTAACACTTTGTGATGAACAGTGAGTGTCACACATGTAGTACTTTGTGATGATCAGGGAGTACTACTAGGATAGATAGCAACACTTTATGATGAACAGTGAGTGTCACTATGACTGACATGATTTGATTTGCTTGATTGCACGAGTACTTGCCGATGCTGGAGTCACGGGAGAGATTCCCATCGACTCAGAGGTTGCGACCTGAGTTGACAGCCGAGGACTGAGCTGCGATTGAGGTTATGGGATTGAGATACATTTTGTATGTGCCTGAGTTTCGGGTGAACATGGGATTGTTGACTGCGTTGGTTGAGAGATGGCACTCAGAGACTTGTAGTTTGCATTTGCTGATGGGTGAGATGACAGTCACCTTGGAGGATGTATATAGGATTCTACGGATACCGATCGATGGGGAGTTAGTACCCTATGATCGAGACGGAGATAGGGATGCACTGAGATGAGTGTTCTAGGATCCAGGACTAGGGATGAGGGTGGGACATGTGGCATGGGATACCATGACATGGACAGGATTAGCACTACCAATAGTGTTGACAGGAGTTATCAGTGGGTTCCTCTGTCTGGATAGGACGACACGAGGGGTGGCTGCAGGGGACACAGGGGCTAGGAGAGTTGATCTTGGGGTGGGTCCTTATAGGGCTCAAACTCCGTCGAGGCCAGGAGGCTCCGAGGGAGGGAGTTCATCATAGCCTTAGAGGGCTCCCTATGTATCAGTATTGTACCATTTTTGTATTGTAGACACCTGCGGGTGATTTTGTAGCCATATGATTCTTTTAACATCATTGTATCATGACACTTTTGATTATATATGAGAGATGATCCATTTTTGCGGCAGCTATATGCATGTGTACCTTATGTGATGAAATGTTCTTATGTGATACATGTTTTATGATATGGATGCTTATGATATGGATGCAAATATGTACATGATGCAATGCAATATTTTTGTTCTTTTATGTTGTATATGTGATGCATGATGCAAATGTGAATGTATGTAATGCAAATGAATATGATAATGCAAATGATTATTTACATAATGAAAATGTAAGATGTGCTAACATGTGTTGTATGCAGGATGTGATGCAATTGTGATATCTATATGTATGTATGAAATGCTTATATGTGGTGATGCAGATGTAACTATATGAAATGCAAATATTTTTGGTGTGTCATTATACTTAGTCATATGATAGCGGGCTACGCGGACTCGAGAAGGACAATGGAAGTCAATCAAGAAAGGGGGATGGAAGATAGAAGATATGAACATGAAAGAGCTTCTTGTGCGTTATCATCATTGAGCTTTATTATGGCAGAATAGGTTATGACAATCGAGGCATTTGTTCGGCCTAGAAAGTCAGTGTACCTGTTTGCATGGAGATAAGACAGTCACAAACAAGGAATGCCCCAGTTCATACTAGACTCACAGTGTCCTCATATCCTTGGACAAGTCATAGCATTACTAAAAGACAATCGACAGACAACAAATGCAAATAGGTGACGATACCCCATCCTCGCCTTTCTAGTCAAAGACATCCTGGAGATAGAATCTCTAGTCAAAGACATCCTGGAAAAGCTAAAAGACATGTCACCAAAAAAGATGAAATCAAAAGAAAACCAAGACTCGACACCAACATCCACTGTAGTCCTCAAGTTTAGTGTCTCTTGTCACTTGTTTAAGTCTTATTCGATTGTGGTCACAATGTTCACTTTCACAAAAAGGATAGATAGCACTGAACCATATGTTGTTTGAGTCTGTTGAAAGATTTGATTTTGTTGAAGCTCATTGTTGCTGCTGTGTCTCATTTGAAACTGACTGAATCCATGAAACTAATACTTTATTGCGGAGAAGATGAAACTTTATTGTGGATCTGCGATGCAAATGTTGCTTTATTGTGGATTGTGCGCGGATAGACTTGAAGGAAACTGGAAGAAACTGTACTCCTCGAAACATGTGATGTTCTCAGTTCCACACCCATCACTAGACGTAGGATTTGCCTTAGTCACAGATAGGATCTGATTTATTATGGATGGAAAGGGAGTGAAAAGGGAGGGTTATGGATGGCTAACCAATCTTAGGTAGATCAATAACAAACCATGATGGGAATGGTTAAGTTTATTGTGAATGAATAGGTTGTGAGTGTGTGCAAAGTGAAAGATGAAAGAGAATCCTGAAGGAGAGAGGAGCAAAGTCTCTACGCATGGCGCTGGTGACCCAGTTTTCACCATGGTACTTGCCCAAGGCACCACCGAAGTGGTTTTCACCGTTGGACGAAATTATTTCTCTTTACTTTTCTCGATTTTTCAATTTTTTTGTTGTCACAAGGCGCCTGTTTGCCAGGTTTTCACCAAGTAACGATTTTTTTGTTTTATAATTTTTTTTGTATTTTTGAAAATTTTTGATTTTTTTTGTATTTTTGAATTAGGATGTTCCGAAGAGCTTATGTGTAGAACCTGCGAAGGTGCATGTTGTTGATAGGATCCTCCAAAGATTCCCCTTCTGTAGTTGAGAGCTGATATGCCCCAGATCCATATAGCATTGTGATGATGTAAGGACCAAGCCAGTTTGGTTCGAACTTGCCCTTCTTATCTCTGTCTTGCTGATTCTTGGGGTTCTCTCTGAGTACTAAGTCACCTACCTCAAATGCGCGAGGCTTGACTTTGTGGTTGTAACTGCATTGTTCCTTGAGCGAATGATGTGTAGCTCGAGTGACTGTCTTCCTTGATAAAGGAATTGAGATAGAATTACTAGTGTGTGGACTACACAGGCCCATATGCGTGTCACCTGAAGAAGTTCGGGCATCCCTGATAACAAAGTCCTTCGAGGAAGCTCCATTAAAGGTCCCTGATGTATCACCAGAAGGAAAAGGATGTGTGGAACAAGTGGATGAGTTATGAAGGCTTATGATTGTGAAAAGAAGTGAAAGTAAGATAGCATGATGGAGACTTAGGATCAACAAGTATGCTTTTTGACTAGCAATTGTAGAATTTTTGCCCCCTGTTATTTTGATATTAGGGGATATCAACTCTTGCTCTTTTTCTTTCATAGGATTTTTATCCTTGAATTTGATTTTTGCAGAGTCCAATAGCTTTTGATTTTGATTTGGACTAAAGGACTTTTCTTTAGTTTTTACTTTTAGATTTTTCTTTTCAAAGCTTGATTTGTGATCCCCAATGAGTAAGGGCTTTTGTAATTCTTGTTGATCCAAGTTTGGAAGTGGAGTGGAAATGGAATGAGTGGATGATATGGTAAAGCTATGTGAGTTGTCAAGAGGGTTGGCGATATGCTCAATAGATTCTTCACTGGAACCACTCTTAGGACTATTGATATCAAGAGCTGCTTGCACCGCTGGAGGAGATTTGCATTCGGACTTAGTAGCCACAACACTAGGTGGTTCACACACAATTCCTTGGTCTTGCATATTGCTTGTAGATTGTTCTTGTCGATTGAATGTCTTAGGAGACTGTGGGAGTTGATCAACATGAAAGATATACTCACCACATCCCATGTCTTTAATCTTGAACTTGTCTTCTTTTAGCTCTGCCTGTTTTGATGTAGAAGCTTTTTAGGATTCAGGATCCACATATGCCGATGAAGGAATAGCTTCGCGATTGACTGGGATTGTTATTTCTGATCTAGGTTGTAGATTGTTGCAATAGATGAATGGATTTGGATCCGCTTTGACGGTCACTTCAACTCCATTGTGTGGAAACTTGATACATCGATGATATGTAGATGGTATTGCTCTCATCTCATGAATCCATGGATGCCCTAGCAATATGTTGTATGTGAGATCCAGATCAAGTACTTGACAAACCAAATCCTTTGTAACTGGCCCAGCTCTAAGAGGCAAGGTGACTGTGCCTTTGGATGAGCGCTCTTCATCATCATATGCCTTGATGGTAATTTTGTTTGTAGAATTCACAACTTTGTCAGAATATCCCAATTGTCTTATGGTACTCAAGGTACAAATGTTAAGACCTGCTCCTCCATCTATCAAGACTCGCTTTATTCGGTGTTTATGTATGAAGGCTTCAACGTGTAAAGGTGCATTATGAGGCTGACTTATGGAGGCGTCATCGGCTTCTGTGAACGTAAGGGAATGTGGAATGGAAAGGTATCCCACCATGGCTTGAAAATGGTCCACGTTCAGATCAGTAGGGACAGCAGTATCTCTCAAGGTTTTATCAAGGATAGCTTTATGTGCAGGAGATATACGTAAGAGCTCAAGAATAGAGATGAGTGCGGGTGTTTTCCCTAATTTCTCTACAAGGTCGTACTCAGGCTTAGTAGATGAAAAATTGGTATTCTTAGTAGAGCATCCTGGCAATGTGATCTTACCTCGACGGGTTGTAACATGACATTCAGAGGTAGATGCGGACGAAGATCCCACACCTTTTAGGACAATTTTGGGTCTTTGAGAAGAATTCTCAGGATTTTTATTTTTGATAGTAATGGTAGAAATATGATTGTCCATTGAGATGTGATTGATGGTAGAATCATAATTGTAAGGTGCTCTGGTGTAATTGGCTTGATCATCTGTGACTTTGCCTTTTCCTTTGTCATGTTTTGGGAATGGTTCCTTAAACACCTCATGCTCTTGGTTAGATGAATGTCCCTCAATCTCAATATCTCCTCTGTCAATGAGATCTTGTACAATGTTTTTCAATCGATGGCAATTACTTGTCTTATGACCCTTGCTCTTATGAAATTCGCAAAATTCATCATCATTCCACCAATTCGGTTTTACCTTTGGTTCATATGGAGGAAAATCTGGGACCGTGATCACTTTGTTTGCTACAAGCTTTTTGAATACTGATTCAAGTGGTTCTCCCAATGGAGTGTACTTCCTTCGTGGTTTAGAAGTTGTTTGATTGTTCACTTGATTGTTGGTAGAACTTGATCCAGAAAAGACGACCTTGGGTCTCACTGTGTTGGCATCAACAACACCATCATTAACTGTGTTCTTATTCTTGTTCCAATATTTTGGTTTGTCCTTTCCTTTGAAGTCCTCTTTGTTTTCTTTGAATAGCTTGATAACTCCTTGTTCAATTAAGACCTTTTCTATTGCTAGGCCCTTTTCAATGACATCCTTGAATGTAGAAAAACAAGCTTTTCTGAGATCATAGCCAATAGCCTTGTTAACATTTTGTGTGAACATCTCCACCATTTGTTTTTGCGGGATCTCACAAGAGCATCTGCTAGCTAAGTTTCTCCATCTCTGTAAAAATGTTGCGAAAGATTCTCCTTCCTTTTGTTTCGTATTGCACAAGGTAGTAACTGAGACATCTGTTTCAATGTTGTAAGAGAAATGCTGAATGAATGCCTCTGCTAAGTTGCCCCATGACTTAATACCGGGAGGTAATTGAGAAAACCATTCCATAGCCTGATCTCCTAAGCTCTATGGGAACAACCTCATCAAGTATGTTTCTTCTGCCGCTACCTCAATGCAAGCTGTGAAGAATTGTCTTATGTGTGCCTTGGGGTCTCCTCTCCCTCTATATTTGTCAAACTTTGGTGTTACAAAGTGTGGAGGAAATGGAGGCATTGGAATGCTCTTATCGAAGGGATAAGGGCATATATCTCTCATAGTGTATGTAGGTTTGGATGTACTCATGTCCTCCACTTTCTTTTGTAGATCTCTAATTTGTTGCTCCAAATTATTTTTGGGAGGAGATTGATTTCTTGTAGCATACCCCATGTTTGAAACACCCATTTGAGGAGGAGCTTGTTGCATGTATGGATGATACTGATCGTAGACATGTCCATATGGAGGTCTATATTGTTGCGACATGTATGGAGCACTTGGCATAACTTCTTGTTGAGGAACCCTATATCTGTTTTGTGTGTATAAACCATATTCAATAGGCCTTTCATTTTCCATTGTGTTGCCCCCAATTTTGACATGAGGTTTCCTTGTGTCAAAATTTTGAGGATGTCCTTGAGTATCCACTTGTCTTGATTGATCCATACCTTGAGCATGTGTTTGGGCATAAGGCCTCCATGATGGTCTTTGAATGTAAGTATCATATGTTTGAGCTTGTGTATGTGGGATTGCTGGTTTCTGAAGCAAAACTGATGGTGACTCAGGCATCATATTCGGTCCTCTATTTCCTCCACTATTTGGTCTCCTTTGATCCATGTTGGGTTGAGCTTGTTGTGAAGGTCGACTTTCCATAAGTTGAGATAATTCAAAATCATGCGGTATTTTAGCTCCACTTTGTGCCATCATGTTTAAAAAGTATTGACGATCTCTCCTCATTATCTCTTCAACCAATCTATTGAATTGAGGATCCATTATAGATTCTTGTATGTCTGCTGATAGTCTTGAAGAGTTGTCCACAGTGTCATTGTGTGTAGCATTGTTTATAGTATTTGCGCTTTCCACATTTGGATTGTGTCTATAAACATTCATGTCTGGTAATGTAGTGTGCTCAGGATTGTAGAATAGATCATTGTCATACTCATAAGAACTCATGTTTGCAGATTCTTGAGCTTCTTTAGCTATTCTCCTAGATTTTTGAAGGCGGGTTTCAACCATGAACTAGGTGTTAGACCAATATGTGAGAGACTAGATGAAAATGACAAGAGTACGGAAGACCAAGAGTTGTATGGAGTGTAAATGAATCTTGAGGTGTACTTGCAATGTCCAAAGTGTAAGACCAAGTATGTAAGTAGTAGAGTAGGTGTGACTTCCAAAGAGAGGATAGTTTCTCTTGATGAGGTAAGCTGACCTTGACTCTAAGTAAGACCAAATGAGACCCAAAGGTAAGAAACCTTGATGAGGGACCACTTAGCAAAGTGTAGTAGTATGTAGTGTGTTGACAAAGTATGATGAGGACAAGCAAGTGACCTTTTTGACTCAGGTTTAGACAATTGTGAATGTAAAATGAGGTATGAAGCAATGATGGACTGTGTGAGACCTTAGAACAGGCTGAATGCTAGATGAAATCTGAAGAGACAACCTAGGAAGCTCAAGTATGCCGAAACTGATTTTCTTTGTTTGCTTGACTGTTAAAGTTTTTCAAATCCTGACACAGACACCTTTGTATACTTCACAGATGCGGTTTTAAGACACAGACGCTACTTTGTTTGGCGCAGACGTGATTCTGAGATTTTCCTGTTGATGTTTGCCGGGACTGTAACAGTTTTTTTTTTTTTTTGCAATTGTGGACACAGACGCGCCTGTATACTTCACAGACGTGATTCCCAGACACAGACGTGTCTCTGTTCGACACAGACGCTGATAAAAACATAGACGCTATTCTGTACTTCACAGACGCGTTTATCCGACACAGACGCGGTTTGAACAGACACAGACGCGTTTCTGTAACCTTAGTGCAATCTTTCCTATCTGTGAATTTGTTTTGCTATGACCAAATCTGATTGTTCGACTATTTTTCGTGACAAGAGGACACAATGTTGATGACTCAATGTTTGCAGACTGTTTAGACTCCAAAAAGTGTGTTGTTTGATGTAAAAAGTTTTTGCATACACTTGAAGACACAAAAGACACAATGTTTTGCTGTTTTGTTTTTGAGTGTTTGAATGTTTAGCATAAGACAAGCACAAATCTTAGGGCTGGCCAAGACAATAGTTGTTGATCCCACATGGGGTTTTACCCCCGAGGCTACGCTATTCAGAGCGGATACTTAGATGCTTGACCTCACTGGCTCCACCCTCGGCACTCACTTCTCGGGTCAGCCAAGCATCAGTCCCCATGAAAACTCCCCATGGCGAACTTTGTATCTCTACTAAGAACCGTATGTGTGTGGGCCGCTACCAAAGGTCCAACCTCCTGCCCCAACAACTAGAAGGATTTGGGCCTCTAAAACAAAAAGGTGCTAGTAAGGGCATCTGCTTGTGTGGCCATACATGTGGCACTTTCAGCTCTGTAAATACAGAAGGCTCCCAGCCGGTAGGGGTTACGCCCTACAAATGATCAAATAAATTTGATCAAACGGGTTTATGGGGAGACATAGTGTCGGTATGAACTAATCAGCACACGTTATCCATAGTTTTCACCATGAATACATTTGATTATAGTGGTTTGGATGAGGTGGGTTTTCCTCGCTACCACTTGGGTCGTTCTCTTCTCACTAGTAGTCCTAATGACCACACGGGAAGACAGGCCCTCTAAAGAGTAAACAAAAAGAGCCTATTGCTCAAGACACAAAAGACAATGATTCAATTTTAGTGCACCAATTGAAGTGTTTGCTAAGCTATGAAAACAAGGCACACAATAAAAATTACAAAACCCTAGCTAAGGCCCTGCAACAAAATTGTTAGTAGTTTGGGTTGTTTCAAATGATGACCCCTTCCTGCAAGCACACAAGTTAGGTAAATTTTAGAAAACCCAAAAAGACTTTGTGAAAAGGGGCCTTCAACAAAAACGTATTTGCCTCCAAAGCAAGCTACACAAAACCAGGTTAGCTAGATCTGCAAAGGTTAGCCGAAAATAAACCAGATCTGAAACCCTAAGTACAAAATCTGAAAACCCAAATCCAAGGAAACTTGAAAAATTTGCAAAACAGAAAGCACAGACGCCTTTATACCAGACACAGACGCGTCTGAACTACATAGACGCGGTTCTGTAGTTCACAGACGTGATCAAATCTCACAGACGCAACTCCCGAACGCAGATGCGATAAGATCAGGCACAGACGTGGTTAAAATTCTCAGACGTGATTCCAGAAACCTACAATAATAAAATCTGGCAAAAACACAGACGCGATTTCCGATATCACAGATGCTTCTGGAACACAAAAACGCGATCCGAACACTCGCAGACGCGAAAAAAAACCTAAAATGTCGTCGAAATCGTCCGATCTGCAACTTCAAAAATGCAAAATCTGCAACAAAAATGTTAAATGCAAAGGGACAAGAGTCCCACCGGGCGTGCCAAAATGTATATGGTGAAAATGGATAACAAATAACAACAATATTGAAAGACTAAAATGGATTCAACCACCAAACCCTAGCCTAACAATGAACAAAGATCCACCATAACATATGAAGATAACCTAAGACAATGCAAAATAACTCAAAATAACAAAGATTATACCATCACATGTCCAATAGGGTTTTGATCTCCATTCTTCCTATCTCCATTGATCTTGTTTGATATGCTTGCTCTCAGATTTTTGTATGCACAAGAGCTCAACAAAGAACGGAATGTGGTTGCAAGTAGGATCGTAGTGTAGCCAGGTTGCATGAAAAATCATTAGGGTTTGACAATGAAGAAAACATCTCCCTAAATAGAAGACACAATAAGAAATGGAGGGTTAAGATTGAGAGGTGTAAAAAGAGAGGTCGGCTAGGATTAGAGGGTAGGTAAAAGAAATAGTAAAATAATGAAAGGGGTAGGTAGTGTATGAATTAAGAGATGAATGACATGTGTCATGTGTAGAAAAAGATAATGAATTAATTAAATAAATAAAGATTTATTTAATTAATAGAAGAAGTAGGACAATTAAATAAATAAAATATTTATTTAATTTAAGAAAGGGATAATTTAAATAAATAAATGTATTTATTTAAATGAGAAATAAGGCTAGAAGAGGATAAATGAATTAATTAAATAAATAAAAATTTATTTAATTAATAGAAGAATTAGGCTTAGATAATTAAATAAATAAAATATTTATTTAATTAGACATGACAATTTTGGGTGTCTACAATCCCCATACCTCTCCCATGCTAAGAAATCGCTCTACCATCTACACTACATCACCTTGGCATGTGCTTGATTATTTCTTTTTAAAAGTTTCTCACACTCTATAGCAATGACATGTGTCATTAGATGCTCCATTCTAATTTCAAAATATTTAAGTTTGAATACACTTTCCTCGCTTGTTGAGTTTGTTGAGTTTGTTGTAGTCACACAACTAAAATTATAATGTGCATTAGAATCATTCATTGTGATATCAAACACAACTCAATTGTATTTGTATATAGATTATTAGGTGTACATTTTATCATAATATAAAAAATAGAAACTAATTATATTTCAGTGTTAAACAAGAATAATGTTGTGGGAGTATTTATCTTTATATTATTGTAATAATACAATTTCTTCATTAATTGATAATGAGTTATAGTTTAGGAATTTAGGGGTAGGCTAGATAATAATTTGAGTTGAGATATTTTTTGGAAGTTGTATGTATGGTCATCATGTTGTTTTGACTATTGCCATTTTTAGTTTTTCATAAAAATATTTGTTTTTTATTTGATAGATGAGTGATGACAATGATTTAACTTCACTAAAAGTTTCTTATAGATAAATGTTATAGTTGTTATGTTAACGTTGACCACAATTTTAATTAATAATATTGACAACTATGACTAGCATACTTGAAATTTATTTTTTCGAGTAAATACTAACAAATAAATTATTCAAGTTTCTAATGAACCCTTGTAACTAGATTGATTTTTTTGTAGTGAATTGAAATAATATAATTTATAAATGATATATGACCTTACGAAAGCTTGTTTCACTCAAAGCAATGACTAGAAAATGATGTGGGCAACAATGGAAATGACCATTACAACAAGTAATAGATTCATAAGGACAACAAGCCTAATGAATAGAAAATATATAAAAAATATGCACACATTACCATGAATAATAAGCATTAAACTTCATTTGTAACTCAATTAGAGATAGATGGTAAGTGTCAATTGTACAAGGATTGAGTTCATATATAATCAAATACGATAGTTGGATTGTAATACCACATTTTCCAAATTAACTTTTTATTTTATTTATTTATCTCTCTCATGCACATGAATTAAATAATACGTTTATTTAATTCCTTTTATAAGTTCTATTATATCCTTGATTAAATAATTTCTTAATTATTTAATGTTGACTGAGTATTCACTTCTACCTCTTCAACTCCCACTCATTATGAGTTTGACTAATCACTGAACTGTCTCTAATCACTTAATTGTGTATAACTCCTTTCAATCAATTAGCTTTGTAATTGTAGACACCTAAAATAATTCTTTAATAAAATAAATGTTTACTATTTATTTAATTATTTTATCTTAATTTCATTTATTAATTAAATAAATATTTATAGTTAATTAAACAATTCATTAGATAGTAAGAGAAGAAATTTGAAAGGAATTCTTCCACTCAAAATCCATGAGAAAGTATTAGAGGGAATCCAAGAAAATGTGGTTGGATGGGAGGTGAAAATAAAAGTATAGAATTCAACCAAAATTATAGAGTTATGTAAAAAGGATGTAAGGATGTCAAGAAGAAATGGTGTAGGGGAGTAGAGGACATATTGAAGTTTAGAGATCTAGAAGTGCATAAAAAATTAGAAAAGGGAAGAGAAAACCATGTAAGAATTGAGAGAAGAAAATCCATGGAGGTTAGGATGAAGGAATGAAAGAAGTTTTGATGGAATCTGAATGTGAACAAAAGAGAAGGAAGGGAAGGGAACTTGAGACCTAGGAATAAAAAGGAGACATCTAGATGACCATTGGCACTTTGCAATTCTATAAAGTTAGAAAAAGGGAAATTATTAAGAAAATGTAGAAGTGGATAGGAGTTAGAAAGTCCATCCCAATATTGTAAATAGATAGAAGAAAGGGAAATAAAATAAATTCACAACTTAACAAAAATTGTGGAACAATCATACAAGGTTTGAGGTTAGAATTAAAGGTTATACAATAGGAAGAAGTCTTGTCTAGTTTAAAAAATTGTAACTTTGCAAAAACATAACAAAGTGAACAAAACACTCTCAACCTTTGAAATTTTAAAACTCTTTATGACCATTAATAACTAATAAGAATATGGGGGATGAAAAGGAACAATACTTTTATCCAAAATTGGCCAAGGGAGATTTATTCAAATTGTATTAAAATAAATTATAAATGAAGGCAAAAAATAAAGCCAAATGTACAAAAGGGACCTAGATCAATTAGAAATTAATGAAGTAATCTCAAAAAATTGGTTTTGGGACCATTAAATAAGCTAGACTTCTTAAGGTTTGATAGGCATAGAAGTTCTCCAAATAAATGTTGGAGATTAAAAATATATCTCTACACTATCAAATGTAAACATAAACAACATAAAGCTAGAAAGGGAAATAAAGTTAGGAGAAAGGAAACATGCATCAAAACATTTTAGGTAGTGAAAAACAACCTCATTTCGCAACTCCTAAATAGGATATACTATAAAATAAACCAAAAATTACACAATCAACTAACCTAAATATAATATGTAACCCTAATTATAAATTAAAAAAGAAGGGAAGATGTGGTCATGTATCTATTACAAGATGATGGATTGAATGATATGTGGGAAGAAGGTGATTGTGAGTTTGTTATGAGAATATAAGCAACTAGAAACAACTAGGAAAAATTGAATTAAATATTCTATTATGTTGGATGGGATCACTATTGCAATCCTAGCTAATTTTTGTGTTTTTGTCATTTTCCGCAGCACTATCATGCGTTCTTGTAGAAATACGAAATTTATTGTCCTTCAACTATAAGCCTATTTAAGATTGGATCATGTTGATGAACACATTTAAAACCTTTTTGAGCTAGCATTAAAATACTTCAATTCCTCTCTCCCTAGCAACCCCCCCCCAACACCCCAAACTTTTCTTTCTTCTCAAAAATTAAGTGACAAGGCATTTAGTATCTATACTTTGAAATATTGAGGCAAGATATTTATGAATGTTATTTTCCTTTGCTAAATGTGAATTTGATGTTCGAATGATCATGGGCTATGAACCCTAATTCTTTTATGATTTTGTATCCCATAGTTATAGGGCATATGTATAAATATGCTAACTTAGATCTTGTTTCAAGTAAATTAGTGTGTAAATGGATAGATAATTGTTAAAAAATTAAGGTCAATGAAGATTTAATTGTAAGGTAGATTGAAATTTGTAAAAAAATATTACACTTATCATTGTATACATGTGATATAAAAATAACAACAATTATATCCAAGAAATGAAAAAGAAATGCATGAAATAGATATAAATAAATATAAAATATAACTTAAAATAATATGAATAAATTTATTGGTTGAATCAACTCTTAAACATAAAGATTATAAATAAAATTATATATATATATATATATATATATATATATATATATATATATAACAGCAAAAGAAAAGAAATTGAATACTTGATAAGAGTTTATTTTTATCAAGACCCACCCGTCTGGTAACTCTATTAAATTTGAAGAAACCACAAAAAAAACGCCATTTTAATCCCTTTTAAAAAGTTGTGTGGCATCTGCGTATATATCAAAACAAAAATAAAATAATGGTATGAAATTTTCACGTGGGAGACCACTCGTTATGAAAGTTTCGCTTTGAAAAGTTTTACAAGATTAGATTTGAATGGAATATGAAGGACATTGACATATTTTATATTTGAATGTCATATGTAGAACATTGACAAAGATCAACATTGACATATTTTATATTTGAATGTCATATGTAGAACATTGACAAAGATCAGATTTGAATGGCATATTATAGGAGGACATTTAGTCTAATTTTAGTGTACATGTCAAGCACGTTTATCTCTATCATATGGCAGAGTTTAGTGTGCATGACAAAATTTGTGGATTGTCAAATATGTTTATCTATTTCACATTATAGAGTTTAGTGCGCATGGTAAAAATTTTCGATTGTCAAACATGTTTATTTATTTCACATGATAGAGTTTAATGTGCATAACAAAACTCTTGTATTGTCAAACATGCATATCTCTTTCACATGATCGAGTTTAGTCTCCATGAAAAAACTAGATTGGATTGTCAAACATGTTTATCTTTTCACATGATAGAGTTTAGTGTTTATGACAAAACTCTTGGATTGTCAAACATGCTTATCTCTTTCACATGATAGAGTTTAGTGTGTACGACAATACTCTTGGATTATCAGACATGCTTACCTATTTTGCATGATAGAGTTGAGTAAGCATTGTAAAAAACAATGAATCAAGTAAAATTGTATTGCTGGTTGAGAATTATGTCTACACATTACAAGATAGATCAATGGACATTGAATGATCCATATATGTGGACTCAACTTTATTATTGAAATGACGTGAAACATAGATATAGAGAATCTATTTTCTATGGAAAAATAAGTTATATCTATTCAGTTTACTTAATTTCAAGGCATAAAATAAATAGCATTTCAATTATCATACTTATAAATATTATTATTTAGTTTCTACTTATTCATGTTTATGTATATGCATTTCATTTGATTAGCCTAGATTAATCTTAAGAAAAAATATTTTCCTTTACATCTTTGGTGATCTCATCTAATGTCACATGACTTAATTTCTCTTAGGATAGATTATCATTATTATGGTTTTCAAATCTATGCTTTTATCCATCCTATTTTCAAATCTGATCTCCTTTCATCATTGTTTTATGAACTATTTTTAAAAAATTGGCCTATTATAGCATGGAATTTGAAAAATATTTTAAATAAATTAGTATTCTTAGATTTTTCAAAATATTAGGATTGGTCATTATTTCTAATGATTCCAAATTATTTCAATTGAATTACTTGTTTATTTCATTTATATTTTTCATACATAATCTACTAGTAAGTCCATGACAAATCTAGACTATTTGAAATGGTCTTTTTAAGGTTGTGCGGTTCTTATATACATGTTAAATATTTTATCTAACTTACATGCACTTGTTTTGGCTTTAAGATAAATAAATTTTAATTTTTTAAGATTGTATATAATTCTACTATCCTAATTACTCTAGGATAAGATTTATTAATTATTTACATATTATTATTATGTCATGAGCTACTCATGAATATAATTTCTTATGAAGAAGAAACAATTTCTTAAACTCTAATACGGTTGCACATTAGAATAATAATGATATCTTGAATGATATTCATTTTGAGACAAACATGGGTGATAAAGAAAATAATGTTCATGTTGCACATGTGGCTAAATAAGATATTACACTTAGCACTTGAATAACCATTTTTTATGCATTTATTTATGATGAATACCCTAGCCAATTTGCAATTCTTTTTTATAAGAGACCAATGGGATGTCCTTATAAAACATTAATTTAATAATTTCCTAGATAATTAATGAATTCCTTTAATGGTGTATCCTCGAACCCACCTTTCCTAGCTATACCATATTTTATAGTCACTACCACAATTAATCTAACATTTTTTATGACATTCTTTCCCATTAAATTTACTCCTCAATATGAGTTATCCTACATGGTTACACTCCTTTTATCATGAATATCACTATTGCTTCCATTCCTTCTAGCATTCTACTCACGACTAAACCTACCACTTCTATAACCACTAATTTATCACAACTTCCACTGATATAGTAACCTATATTGTCCTCTTTTTCATACCATGAAGAATAATTCTTATATTGTCTCCAATCCATACATAAGTATTTCCCTTATATACCTCTGCTATGTCACTTACTCCTAATAAAACTCTAGTATACACTAGCACCATAGATATACTCGTACAAGTATTAGACAAATTTATGAAGAAACTCAACGATATCAAGGATGATTATATTTATTAAAATACTTTGTGTTGTAATTCTTTTTCTTTTGAGTGTTATTGGATATATATTACATGTGTAGTTAATGCTTGTTTAGATTTGAGTTGTACAATGTAAAAGGAAACCCAAGTATTCACATCAAATATTTTACTACTACACTTGTTGAATTATTTATCATGCCAAGATAGTAACCTTTTTGTTATGCTATGAAACAATTTTATTCATTACCTTTAGGTTGGCTATTTTAGTCTCGAATATTCTAATTACTTATTAAGAATTTATGCATGTAATTCTACACTTATATTAAGACATCTTAGGTGACTATGTGGTAACTTATAGTTTTGGTCAAATTATTCCAAGGAATGTGGTACAACCTATGTTTATTTTGGATAAAAATAATATTTTTAAATGGCGAATCTTTCATTTTTTAAAAGAAAAATATTAATTTTATTGTTGAATTTTTTTACATCAAAAATTATTTGGTAGAATATCTTGGTGAATCTTAGAAATTAATATGAATATGCATTAATTACTATTGCAAACAATTTCACTTATAAAAACAAATTCCTATAAAAAAGTAGAGGCCTAAGGTGGAAATCATTAATGAGTTTAAATAGTAGACACTAATTTATTTAGTTATTGCCATTAATTTAAATTAATTTGATAGACATATTTTTTATATTCTTAGATAAAATAAACTTTAAATTTGTAATACTCATGGGGCCTAAAATTGTTTTTATACCATTGACTTCCATTGAGGTCAACAATTGAAAACTCAACCCCCATGACCATTACAAATTGTAAGTACAATTTACCTCATGGAATGCAATTATGGTCACTATATTATATTTTGAGTCAATGGTGGCAACTAAATATTGTTGATAAAACCCTAAAGTAACTAATAATAATGATGTATTATTGGTGAATTAATTTAATTTTTTACAATAAATTATAAAATTTTGGTGAATCTGATCCAATCATGTATCAAATATTTTGGCAAATCATTGAGTTCAAAAATTTAATAAAATGTGGGAATTTAGGTCACCTTAAAGCTTGAATTGTTAGCCAAATTTTGATTTTCATATTTTGAAAATTAGCCAATTGATGAATATTAGCCACTAAAAAAATCACTGGACGAACAATCTCAACATTGGTATTATTGTGTATGAGTTGACTTCTTAGGAAACACAACCACTTATCACCATATATATAGGCATTGATCAATATTGGGTAGGTTGAATTATTCATTCTTGTTTTCTTGTTTATCTATTTTGTCCCTCTCTTGGTGTGAGATTGCTCATCCTTCTTTGCTTATTGAATATTGGTATTTTTTTTCTAAGAGAACGTCATCTCCTACAAGGTATCAAAGAAATTTTTGGTTGAAGGCACTAGTTTATTTCTTTGTTTTTAAAGTATTGTGTAGGCACTAGGTTAAAAATGATCTACAGTTGTAGAATATTTGTGATCTCTTGATCAAGAGAGGAATTTAATCCTTGCCCAATATTTTGAGAATTTTATGTGGAATAGGTGATTTGATATCTCTATTGTGAGCTAGAAATTAATGCATTTGTTATGTTGTGCATGGAGAAAATCTCTATCCAAGTGGCTGTTTCAAAACTATGACATTAAATCTACTTTTAAGTTGTAGAAATCAGCAAACAAATCATAGAAAAGCTGTAGAGAATATAAATTTAAAGGGTGAACCATCCATAAAATTTATCACAACAAACAAGCACACTATTCATTTATAAAAAGGTGGAAAATTCTTGCCCCAACATTTGTATTCTAGTTACATGATCAATTTGAAGGATTAAGGACAACTCATCAAAACTTATGGCCCTTGCTCACATGGTTAGATCACATGAGGGATAAAATCCTATGATTCCCACTAGTGAGGGATCAAACTCAACTCACTTTATATTGTTTTCTCCCATAATTTTTTGAAGTCATTTAATGTGTGTGTGTGTGTGTGTGTGTGTGTGTGTGTGTGTGTGTGCATGTGTGTGTGTGTGTGTGTGTGTGTGTGTGTGTGTGTGTGTGAGAGAGAGAGAGAGAGAGAGAGAGAGAGAGAGAGAGAGAGAGAGAGAGAGAGAGAGAGAGAGATTGCATAAAGGCATAAAAATTAAAATGAATGTACCTTTTAATTTCTAGCTCAAAATCAACTGTCACTTTTGTGTAAAAGTGTATTTTTATCTTGGTTCATTGAAAATGATTTAACAATATTTTTATAGTGTCATTTTTCAACAATATACATAGGGGACATAATTTAAGAGGGGTGTTCTTTTGTCATCTCTTATACACTTCCATCCATCAAGTATTTCATTTCTACAAGAACATCTACATCAGCATGGAGCCAAATCGACCTATTAATCCTCTCACACCCTTTAGTTATAACAAGTGAAAACTTGATATTCAACATATGCCAAAGAATATTGATTTAAAGAGTAACGATAGGTACTAAAAAAGAACCTAATGTTGCTAAACATAAAGAAAACATGGTTTAAAATATATGATCAAGTCTTCATGTTTTTGTCTCTTAGTCTATCTCTTGTAGTACTATTTCATATAGAAACCTTCAAATTACATAATTAAGTTTGATAGCCTTACAAACATTTCATTGGAAGGTAGATGGAGTAAGAAAATGTGAGTTAGTAAATAAAATCATAACATTGTGTAAAAGTTCTTTTCCTACTTTGGTGGATTATTTCACTTAGTTCAAATCATAAAGGTTGTAGCTAAAACAATATTGAATAAACAAAAAGGAGAATCAACTCATCCTTTATTAAATTTTAAAATTGTTGTGATTACTTTGTTTAAATGTCTCTACCTTCTATTACACGAGAAGGGCTCTCGAAGCCATGTGAAAAATGTCATCATTTTCCAATAGGCTTGTCTCACACTCTTCGACAGTTTATATGTGTGTTCATTTTTGTTAAACTTCCAACAAAATTTAATCGATGTAACTCATGTCATGATTTGGTTTTCACATTTTATTTACATGAAGCTTTGTCGTAGTATACAATGAAAGATCTTAGGAGACTTATAAAAAGATTTCTATTGTTTATTTATGTTAACTATAATATAATAAATTATCATCATTATTCTCTCTCTCTATATATATATAGCTTTTAATATATTATTTTAGGTGTAACCATTACACTTTGTTTTTATTTATTTATTTTATTATTTCATACAATTGCTAGTTATATGAATTAATTGCAAACATGACTTAAGGAAAAATGAAGCTAATATAGATGAAAGTCAAGCTAAATCTCAAGCTCTTATTACCTAAAGATATTCAATTGAAACAAGAATAGCTTTGACATCGCCAAGCCACTCTTAAGCCATGGAAATTTGCCTAAATTGGATATGAAGATGTTCTGTTTACCCAAACAAACTGTGAATGATTGAGTGTTTGTAATAGTTTTATTACAATAACAAGCTTATAAGACTCTGGCATTGACACCAAAAAGCTGTAGCATTTGAAATGTTTGGGACAATGGATAGAATCAGTGGACGGTGCAGATGAAACATGCTCTCGTGTAAAATACTCTAGAGTTGAATTTTATTATGTGCTGACCGTTTCTAGATAGTTGAAAGTTTTAACAAGTAGATTCAGAAAAATTGTATGCAAGGCATCTTTCGAAGCTTCTCCCAAGTCATATACACGTGGTTTGACTAATCAGCGTGGTGCTAAATGTGTATGTGGTTTGACTAGTCAGCGTGCTACTGATTTCTGCTGCATCTTCAATTTCTTTTATTTTTGCCTAATCATTTTATTCCTCCTCCATTTCACTCTATCCTTTTCAACTGCTTTGTGCGTTTTCCCTACCTCACAGTAGTTTGGTCTACCATGCCTGCTCTTCTGTTTTTTCTTTCAATGCTTTCCATATTCTTAATCTCCGCTCTTCCTCATTCTCCCAGCAATCTCGCTGAACAGCAAGAATTGCTATTGAGCTTCAAAGCTGCCGTTTCCATAAACGGCAATTCTCTGGCCGACTGGACTCCCCTTCACCCCTTCTGCAACTGGTCTGGTGTTATTTGTCACTCCTCTTCCCACTCTGTCCGTGCCATCAATTTAACCCAAATGAGTTTATACGGCACCATTTCTCCGGCGTTGGGCAATCTCTCCTCTCTTCGATCCCTCGATCTCTCCAACAATTACCTCACTGGTATCATTCCACCTCAACTCGGCCAACTCCCAAATCTGCGGATACTCTGGCTTCACCACAATAAATTACAAGGAACAATTCCGCCCGCTCTCTGCGCTCGCCGCAGTTTGTATGACCTGGAACTCTCCTACAACCAACTGCATGGCTGCATTCCGTCCGAGCTGAGCCTTCTCACAAGTTTGAACATCCTCTACTTGGGTGGTAACAATCTCACGGGTAACATTCCGCCCTCTTTCAAAAATCTCTCCACCTTAGTTCAATTGGATTTGAGCGACAATAAGTTATCGGGCTCCATTCTTCCCGAATTAGGAATGCTCACTAACCTGGAGCAACTTTACCTTTATAACAATAACTTATCAGGCACCATTCCCGGCTCTTTAACAAATCTACGGAAACTGAATAGATTAAGTTTAAACAGAAACCGGCTAAGTGGACACATTCCATTGGAAATTGGAACCAGGCTCTCCAATTTGGAACACCTTAGCTTATGGGGAAATCAGCTGAGTGGAAGCATACCAAACTCCTTGGGAAATTGTTCCCGTCTCAAACTACTTGCTTTAGAGAGGAACCAACTCGGAGGAACGGTTCCAATGGAGCTGGGAAAGTTAAACCTTCTTACAATTCTTTACCTACACACCAATCAACTTGTTAGTGGCAGCACTAACAAATTGGCCTTTCTCACTGCTCTCACAAATTGCTCCCGCTTGCAACTAATAGAAATGTCATATAATCATTTAACAGGTATATTGCCCCCATCCATAGGTCAACTGTCTTCCGATCTCAATTACTTGGGTTTACAAGGCAACCTAATAAGCGGTAGCATACCACAACATATTGTCAATCTGACAAACTTAGCTTTCTTAGATCTAAGCAATAATCTTTTTAGTGGCAATATTCCATCCGGAATTAAAAGATTCCGTGAGTTGGAAGAATTGTATTTGAATAGGAACAGATTAGAAGGAAGCATTCCAAGTGAGATAGGTCAAATGCAACATCTGGGGCTCTTAAATGTCAGTGACAACCAGTTATCTGGAAAAATTCCACATTCTCTTTGTAGCTCCCAGCAGCTAAGACGTCTTTTTCTTCATCACAACAAGTTATCAGGGAAGATCCCTGTTAGTTTGGAGGGATGTCAGAAGTTGGAGCTTCTTGACTTGTCTCACAATAAACTAGTGGGAAGAATACCCGGTGAAGTCATTGCCAGCCTTAAGAACCTGCAATTCTACCTCAATCTTTCATGGAATTCTCTGCAAGGGTCGCTGCCACAGGAGATGAGTAAAATTGTCATGGCTCAAGCCATAGATATATCTGGAAACAAATTGACGGGGATCATTCCAATTTCTATAGGAGACTGTACAGCATTAGAGCATCTAAATTTGTCCCACAACGCCTTTGAAGGTTCGGTACCACGATCACTTTCCAAATTAAAATATCTCCAGGAGATAGATCTTTCTTACAATAATTTGTCGGGGCAGATTTCAGAAGCAGGGTTGTTTCCAAATAGAACTGTTGTAACATTGTTTATGGGGAACCCTGCCCTATGTGGCCCAAAAAATTATTCCTTGTCTCCATGCCAAAATCAGCACCAGGGAAAAAATTTCCTACTGATAAAAATAGTCTTACCAGTTGCTGGAACCATTGCATTTGTATTAAGCTTCTTCATTATTGTAATGCTATGGAGGCATAAATTTTCAAGGAAATTAGTCAGTCCCTCAAGCTTTATGTTTCAAAAGCTCGGCTATCAAAAATTTTCTTATCAGGATCTTGTCATTGCAACTTCTGGATTTGATGAGTCAAACTTGCTTGGTGTGGGTAACTTTGGATCTGTCTACAAAGGCATTTTGAACGATGGTAAGATTGTTGCCATCAAAGTTCTTAATTTGCAAAATGAAGAAGCTGATAAGACCTTTAACCTAGAATACAAATTGCTACGGAGGATTAGGCATCGTAACCTCGTCAAAATCATAAGTGCATTTTTCTACCCTGGTTTCAAAGGTTTGGTTCTTCAATTTGCATCTAATGGGAGCTTGGAGAAACATTTGCACTCTGGCAGAGATGGTGAGGGCATTTGTACAATGGGATTGAGTGTGTATTTGAGCATTGCTCTAGATGTAGCTCATGCAATGGAATATTTACATCATGATTGTCCTCTACAAATTGTGCATTGTGATTTAAAACCCAGCAACGTTCTCCTGGATGCCAACATGACAGCCCTTGTCACTGATTTTGGTATATCCCGGTTAACTACTACAAATTCCGTAGATTCACTGAGTACAACAACATTTGCACTCAAAGGATCCATTGGCTATATTGCTCCAGGTAAGATTTTTGAGTTATCTTTATATTGGCTTTATCATTTCCTTTATTAAAGCTTTTTAATAGTTTCCTGAATAAAATTAATTGCAGAGTATGGATTGGGTGCGAATATTTCTACAAAGGGAGATGTTTATAGTTACGGAATGCTGATATTAGAGATGATTACTAGGAAGAGGCCAAGTGATGACATGTTTGTGGGAAACCTGAACTTGCAAAAGTGGGTGAGGTTGTCTTTTCCAGACAGATTGGCAGATATTGTTGATAGTGAGCTGTTGAAAGATGTGAATGAAAATATGGAAGACAGTAGATGTCTTCTATATTTTATTCATGTTGCTTTGCTTTGTACTGCTGAATCACCAAGAGAACGACCTTCCATAAGAGATGTAGCCAAAGCCTTGGAGAGCCTGAAGACATCTTTAATGGGAGGTGCAGCTGCTTCCAATTTAACAGCTACCATATCAGAACTTCTGGACAATACCAACCCACAGGAACAGCTGCTTCCAGCTACCATTTTAGAAACCCTGGACAATACCAACCCCACAGGAACATTGTCATCTGACAGTCAAAGCTCTACAGTTTAGATGCTTATAACATCGATTAGGAAGTTTTAGTCGATTATACTTGATAGTTTCAAGTTTGCCTTCCATCACAAGCTGGTCTTCTTTCCTGTCAAATCCACATAGTTAAATTCTAGCTCTCAGCTTGTAAGTTGTTCTAATTCATGTGTTTTTCTTAAACTAGTTTAGGAAAGTTTGATGTTGTCAATACGTACATATTAAAATGTCAATGCAAAATAATAACGTATTGTCCTATTTGTAACAAGAGCTGCAATGCAGCGTAGTTCCTGCCAGCTGCCAAATGTTGGCAGGATGGTTATGGCATGGCATGATGCTGTATGTATGTCTTAGATTGAATGTCATTGTTTCTGGCTGATCATAAATGTTTGACATCCTAAGCACCCTGAGAGGGGTAACCTGAAAGCGATTTTTGTTGCAATTGGAACATAATTGGAACATAATCGTAAGCATATTGATTATATGGCCAATAGTTCTATTAATTTATTTTAGATGGTGGAACTTAAAAGCAGACACATCAGAAATGAATTGGAGTATGACCAATGCATCTGTTTATTTATTATAAATAAATATCAAGGTTACCATGGATATAGCTACAATATGGCCCAATACAGTTTGGGTAACGTACCCAATGAAGCAGTGTCAGATACATATGGATTCAACAACCCACCTAATCAACTATGCCATACACAACTCAACTATTTTTAAAAATAAAAATTTTGTGTCATACACAATTCGACTATTTTTAAAAATAAAAATTCTGAACCTTCAAACAAATTGATTATTTTGTTTTTTTCATAAATCTAATTGAAAGAAGAGATATGCGGGATGCATTTCCCATTTTTCTTGTGTGTTTTCTGTTTTCCCTATTTATTTTATTTTCTGTTTTCCGATTTTCAGTAGCCTATAGAAACAAAAAATATGATGCAATAAAATAATATGGCATCAAATTGGACAATACAAACTTATTAACTTGGCTCAACACTTAAAATATCTATTTCTTTTGGTGCTTAATTATGTTTTCCTTCTTTGATTTAACTGTATTTGAGGTGTGATTATATTAACATTATTATTACACAATTCTTAAATAAATAAAATTTAATTGTCACATACTTTTGTAGTAATGAAGCAGAGTGATTCTCTTATAATTTATCAAGTAGCACTGAAATAAAGTGATTTTCTTTCTATATAGACTAACGATTAAGTAAAAATAAATTATTATATAACAATAAAACAAAATGATCTTCTTTACCATGATACAATAAAACAAAGAAAAATAAGATTTTCCTGTGATAAACTAACATTAAGTAAAAAATATATGCTACCCTAATAAAAAAAAATGGGGCTACTGTTCTTATATCACCTTTGCCAAAAAAAAATTTATTTTTTTAATTTTTAATTTTTTAATTATTTTTTATAAAAGCCATGTCTTGCTTATTCCTATAGATCACCCTATAAGTCTAGCTGATAAGTGAAATTTTGGGGTGATAATGACTTTTGGAATCCCAGTAGAAAACTAGGATTATGTGTCCCACTCTAATATCATGATAAAAACTGGAAATGTGGAAAGATTCAATTACAAAATTTATAGATAATAATCAGGAAAAAATGAGCTAATGCTTTTTCTCATATAAATGTTTATAACAGAATACTCTGTTTCGCATTAACGAAACTTCAAAAAATCTGTGAACAACAAACTTGTTCACATGTGATAAATAGCTTTATTTTCTTTTTTTATAGACATAGTAAAAATAAATAGTAAAAATAAATGGTAGTTCTTTTTAGAAACTTCTTCCATAAGAGCGTCAGCGCTCCGATCCTTTTTTAAAGATAACAAGAAAATGAAAAGCAACTAACAATATTTTGTTGAGCAGCTATATATTACGAAGGTAGTCTCCAAAATTAAAGCTATACATGATTCCCCAAATAAAAGTCTACAAAAAAACAGACTGACGCCATTAATAAAAAGAGGAGGCTCATATCGCAGGTCCCAGGATACTCATCCCTGCACAACCAGCACATAAAATTAACAATATAGCCGGAGAATGATTCAATCCTATTCCAGATGAGAATTAAATACCTATCTACAACGAAGACAGTACATACTAATTGAATAAATTTGAGATGGGTGATTTCTTTCAAAAACAAGATGCATTATGGTTATCCTGACAGCCTTATAATTTACAGCAAACCAATTTATTTCCGACAACTCATGGATTCCGGCTACAAGAGTCCCATTCTGCGTAAACTGCTTCATCATTGCTTCACCCAATGCATCAAACACTGGATCATCGTCTGATAAGGCTGGTGGTTGCTCACAATTCCATCGTCCTGTATATCTTATATTCTCCGAAATTCATTTAATTGGCTAATATTGTTCACCACCCACCATGAGGTATTAGTGTCACCAGCTTCATCCCTAACTGGCATGCAAAATAGGTGTCAATAAAATTGAATGCCACCAGATAAAGATCACAAAGGATAAAACAAAATGGGAGAATTATATCAGCTCCTGCAGGTTACTGACAAAGATCTCGTGAGTAGTGCGTTCTCTTGCATTGGTATCTACAAACCCATCTGCCAACCACCTGCAACGCTAATAACAGACTGCCAAAATATTTTGGAATGGTATTTCAACTAAAAACATGCAAGTTGTAAATAATGTATATTGGAAAATAAGTTTATGCACAGAAATAAGACAGTTTGATTGGCTCAGGCAAAAATGATTAATCACTGTTTAATATCGCTGCCTCCACTATAGTTCCCTGGCAAGAACTAATAATAATACTTTCTCTCATAATGTGCAAAAGTTTAAGAGTCGGTTTCCTTTCGTTCCCAAATTTTCCGTAGTTTCCAAGCTCAAAAACATGAGACCAACATAAGGTAAATTATATAAATAAAATCAAATATTATTTATAAGTACAGTCTTTTCAGTTGTAAGAATATATGAACCCAACAAAAGCTACATTATTATTATTGTCCTGTAATATGTGTCGGCTGTGGAAGATGTAATGAAACAGCTGCTGGAGAAGATGCAATGTAATTTGGGGGCCTGCAGTTGAAACAGATGAAACTTTCAGACTATCAAACACACTTATCTCTTTCACATGGTCTACTTTGGAAATAACTAGAAAAAAACAAAAGCAATAAAAAATGCTGATTTAGAAATCTGTAATATTATATGTTGTAAGAGTGTTCACATTGTATTGATTGAGAATCTCAATAATTTTGAATTGCTAAATAGATGTATAATTCAAGGAAAGTATATTACAACTCTTTCCTGAATTCTCAAACGTAATAAAAAAGAATTAGATTAGGAAAGGAAAATTAAGAAAAAAAGACAATAGATTCAGAAATTTGAAACAAAGCAGATGAACTTTTTATTAGAATAAGATATTAAAAAAATTTAAAGAAGAGGGAAAATGAAAAGGCATTGATATAGACACAAATAAGATGAAAATGTATTTAATTGAGTATTAAGAAGAGACTTTTTATATTTTAAAACTTGCATATGGTAAATTAAAAAATAGAAAATTTATAATAAATATGGTTTGAAAAATTGAAGTTTTAGGGCTTACATTTAAGCAATTCCAGTGTGATGGTGAAATTTGTATTATGTTAATTTTTATTTCATTTTGTGTATATTTTGAGAGAATGCCTAAAAATAATATGGATTAAGTTAATGTTTATGAGAGTATCCTAAAAAATTTAAACCCAACTTGAGGTCAAAGAAAGTTTGGATCATGAAATAGAGCAACTATCTTGAGATTGGTGTATGATAGACTTAATCATTACATAGATAAGATGAATATGCAATGATACACACATAGAAATAAAGTAAAGCTACAAGAAAGTGTGCATGCATGATCAACTAATTCCTATGTAAATAGGCCTAAGCTTGCATAAGTTTATATTACATGTCACCATATAAATATATCAAGAAATTCCTTCAAAACGAAAAAAAATAAATAGAAATTAACTTGAGTATATTAATATTAACAGAAGTTTTAATAACACAAATTTTTAATAACTAATTTACAATTTAGAAAAAAAGTTTCTTTTTTAATCTTTTAATTGAGACCTATGAATCCATGATGTTCAAATAGGAGACATTGCCCCCATCATAAGGACTCAATAATAACACTTTCACATGGTTTAAACCTTGGTGGAAATAACCACAACACCACAATGCTGTAACCATCACATTATGTCAATACTGACAAGAAAAAGTTTTAAATAAAAAAAAAGTTATTAAATATTTAAAAGAAAGCTTTGAAAGCTTTAAAAAGTCCCAAAACTTTAAATAATAAAAAATAATATTTTTAAATAAATAGAAAATCTAAATAAAGCATTTCGGCATACTATATTTATATGAATTTATTATTATTTTAATTGAATTGATTAATTTTCTTTACAATAATGACTTATATAACATGTTTATATGTAATATTTTGATTATTGTTGAGTAATTATGTAATCGTCATAGTGATTAATTAATCAATCAGTAATTACCTAGGTCACTTATTACTTTATTACATAGGCTAAACTTAGGAGTGCTTTTCTATTATTGGATTGAGCTAATTATAGATCATTGTTGTCTCATTATATAGGATGTGAACACTTATCACACTCTAATTTAATCCTCCCCTAGGGTTTCTATCTAGGGTTTTAACTTTATGCTTTTATAAGCATTCATTGTACTCATTATTTTCAATCCAAGTTATTCATGTTGATCTCAATATCACATCATCTCTTTCCAAATCAATCTCTTTTACAAGATTGCACAACATCAATCATGGCCTTTTTTTCTCCTCAAATGTGATAGATGTTTTGGTAGCAAGTAATTTATAGGAGTTGTGTGATTAGGTATCAACTCCAACATGGTATCAAAGCTACTTCTTTATGGGTTGATTTACATCCTCATTTTTTATCTCTTTTTAGGGAGATACCTATTGTATGCATGTGATAGTATTAGTACTTGAGGGCTTACATAGAGTGCTCCCTCTATCCTTCTTTTAATAGTGCTGTTATTTTATTTTCTCTCTTTTGAATATTGTTTGGATTAAGGTGCCATTAACTTTATAAATTATATGTAATCAATTCCTCGTAAAGAGTGAGAGTGAAACTATTTATTTACTAACAACAATAATGTTAATTGTTTATGTGCAATGGTTAGTATTGACATTTATCATGAGGTTGATCATAGGTAAATATGGGGTTCCTAGAATTTATTATTAGTGTATGACAAGAGTAAGAGAATCTATTATTCTTAGTGTCTTACAATTGTAAGAAAAGTTTCCATGTGTAACATGTCATGACTTTAGCAAGTTTTTGTTTTTGACGCCACATATCTCTTTTGCATTGGAGTTGGTTTTGGAAACTATTATCACAAAATTCTATACCCTTGACGAACCTCTAAGCTCATCAACCTTGTGACACATAGAAACAATCTCCCAAGTTTGGGACTTGCAGAAGTGAGGCTGAGTCTCCGTAGAAGGTTGACTTCCTTCGTAGATTCAACCTCACACTAGTGTAAGGTCCCACACTTGAGAGGTTGATTCAATGTTTCACAAGGTTGGTGGTCAATCTTGATCATCTGGGGTGCAAAATTTTATGTTAATAGTTTTTGGTAGGCCTAGTGGGATAGATCTTTAAAGCATTCAAGAAAAAATCCAATTCTATTCCAAGCCATTGGCCATACCAAAATTTTTGGCATGCCCGATGGGACATCTTTTCAACATATATGTTGAGGATTCAATGCTTTTCTTGAGAAATTCAGCCTTTGGAGGCAATCAATCAAGCACTTGGTGACTCTACGAATAAATCTACTACTTAAGCAGTTCATCGCTCTAATCACCTAAAGACTTGGTGTGCTATTCAGTATCTTGCCTTTGGAGGTAACCAAATCAGCACCTCTCAACTATGAGGATCAAATCCAGGCTCTTGTTTAGGATCAACAACCATTTCACATCAAACAGTCGAACAAGAGCTCCTTCTATAGGTATTTTTCTTTGATAATATGAACTTTTAGATTCTAGAAGTAGAGGGAGTAGCATAAAATCATGGCTATCCCTAGAATGGATACTTTTGTCACCTTTAATGGTGGCGGCCCCTTATCTCTAGCAAAAAAGAATATCATCTCGGTTGTAGCCTTTAAGGATGTACCATTTTTTACTGGGGAGACCTCTATCACCCTAGTTGAGCACATTCAAGGTGTAGCAGGCATCTACTCTGCCTTTGACATCACATAGGATAACATAGCAAGGAGGCTTCTTGCCTCTTCTTTCAAGGGAAAAGCCCTACAGTGGTTTAGGGGTCTGCCCTCTAGTTCAATTCATAGCTGGGATGAGCTAGGGGAGAAATTGTGCAAGGGGTTTGAAGACAAAAATTACCCCTTGTCACTAGTTGAATAGCTAGCAACTATAAAGAGAGCCACTTATGAGTTTTTGATAGATTTTAATTACAGTTTCTAGAAGACTTGGGATAGGATCCCTGCTTTAGTTATGACATCTACTAATTATACATTTTTATACTTCCTCGAGGCTATAAATAGTGATAGAGTTGTGATGATACAGTCACTGGGAGGGGATAATCTTACAAAGGCTTATGACACTACCATCAAGGCAGAAAGATTTTTAATTCAAGCAGGGAAGCTTCCTCCTAGCCCTTCATTTCCCTTCCTCCTAATGGATCCTTCAGGTCAAGAACTTGTACCTGCATCTCCTCCACCTTTAAAGATTAAGGGGCCTAACAATGAGTTGGTTTTACTCATAATTAAGCAATCTCAGGAGAACAGGCTTTGTCAACAACAAAGTCAAGGCTATCAGCGTCAAAGCAATCTTGTTCAAGGGAAAAATTGGAGTTATCAGGTTGCTCAAGCTACTTGTAGAAATGAGTGTACCCCTCAGGCCTTAGTTTCACAGAGATATTTTGTCTTTTCAAACTAGTAGGAGGATAAGGAAGAGGATGTGCCTATGAGGAAGTTGCCATATAAGTTTCACCAGGCTAATGTTAAGTTGGCCGCAGGTAATTTTCCTTCTATAACACATAACATGATCTGAGGTTTCTTGCCAAGAGCCCAAGGTTGCTGGAGTTTGTTGCCAAGAAGAAGAAAGGACACAAATAGAGAGACAATATGAAGATTCTAAGTCTTCCTATGAAGTGTCTCATGAGCTTTAGATATGTGCTGATGAGGTGGATATCAGCACTTGTGATTATGATGTATGTTGGTTCTCCCTTGTTCCTAAATGTAATTATTTTGAATATGAGGCCTTCATTCAATGTAAAGATGTTTCAATCAGCATGAGGGATCAGGTGCTTGAGCTTGAATGTTTTACTTGGGGCCATCATACCGAGATTAATGTGGTTGAGCAGTAGTATGTTGATTGTGCAGATAGCCTCTTGGTTGCTCAACTTGACAGTGTACCTGAGCTTCAAACTTTCCAATTTGATATGCCTGAGGAGCCTCCTCATTTAGATCAAGAGAGAGATATGATACACTTATCATCCTCATGTGATTTTGAGGCCTTTTCCTTTAGTTTCGACTCATACCAGGAGAAGGATAGTTGTGATAGCAATGACTCTCCCTTGCGTGAAGAGATTTCTTCCTCTTTTACAAGGGGAAATAATTTCGATACTGGCCTCCTCCTTGAATACTCTTCCATTGTTGTTGAATGTGCATTTGATGTGCCTCCATGTTCTTCAAATTCTTATCTCATGTGGATCCCCTACAAAAGTAAGGTAAATGGTGAGATTTCTTTTCACCACATCAGCAACTTATATGCTCTATTGTATGCATGTAAAATACTTCAATTATTACACTTCGCTGATGACTACAACCATGAACTAAGGGAGATCAACTCCTTCAAAAGGATCACTTTTTATAGAGGCAAAATCTTTCATTCACCTCTTATTATAACAATGTAAATATTAGTTAGATTTTCCCAGCTTTCCAAGAAGTGAGTGTGCACATGCCTTTAGAATGGTGAAATTTTGATTTTGCAAGGGCATATATTATCTTTTTGCTTTAGGTTTTGACTCTTGCCCAATGGACATCTAAGGCTACTAATAAATGTTCCAAGAAGGATTTCCATCCCTTTTGAGTTGCCAGAAATGTTGGCAATTTTTGTACCAACTTTAGCAGAGCTCATATCTTGGATTTCAATGTGGCTAACATTTCATGTTACTCAATACCGATAACATGTCGTGTTATCAGTCTCAACAGAGCTAGATGCTTCTTCATAGTTTTACGAAGTCATATAACACGAGGGTTATATGATGTGTCAATAACAGGTTGTGTTATTGACTGGGTTGTGTTAATGACCACTGAGACATGGTGTGTTATTGACCACCGAGGCGGGCTCTTGTCAGCTAAGTGTTTAGCAAGGTTTTGATCCTATGAGATAAGGTCCCATGGGATAAGTGCATCATAGCACCAGCATAGAGACAAAGATGATTTTGTAGGATAAGGTCCCTTGGGATAAGAACAAAAGAAACAATGGACCTTCCTTATCCCATGAGCTTTTAAAGACCACATTTTGACCGCATGGGATAAGAAATACAAGGTGAAGGAGTATGCCCTTAACCCACGAAGTGGAACAATTGCATCAAAGCGGCCGTAGGATGAGAGAAGTCAAAGGCGGGTAGACTTTTGGCTTATCCCAAGAGGTGGAGCAAAGAGAGATAGTGGATCACAGGATAATAAGGAAGTAAAAAAAAAGAAAAAACCTTATCCTGTGGGATAAGGTCTCGTGGGATAAGAAAACAAAGAGGACAAAGTAAAGCAAAATACTTTCTCTTATCCCATGGGGCAAAGATGGGCACAAAGCAATGGCGCAGGATAAGAGTTGCGACAAAGTGATAGGCTTTCTTCTCATCCCACTTGGTTGTAACAACAAACAGATGAGGTCTTGCGAGATAAGGGAACAAAGGATACAAAGAATGAAGGAATTCCTTATTCTGCGTGTTCCCGTGAGATAAGGAAATAAAGGCAAACTCAAGGACCCTTATCCTGCAGGGTAAGTAAAAAAACACAAAAGGGTCACGGGATAAGCAAAACATGGAAAAATAAAGAAATTTCTTATCCCACAAGGTAAACGAAGATCTGCAATGATGTCAAGGGTAAGATGCAAGGCCATTTAGAAGTCAACATAGTGAAGAGGGTGTGGACCCGGGGTGCCACGTCAGCTGATTGTGGCCGTTGGATCTTCATAAAGGCCTGATCTGACGACCATGTTTTAATCACTAATTGGGCCTTCTAGGTGCCAATGTGTAGAGATCTCACACGTCCATCTTTGTATGAATCTCTCAAATAAATGACGAAAGTTCAAATTTATAGTGATTGTTAGGTTTTGAATGCTCTATAGGCGGTGGTTTTCGACCCAATGATTGAGGTCATTCTTTTCTCAGTTGGTGTCCGATTTTGGACCTAATCTCACACCACTAGCTAGATTTCAATGCCATAACTCCAGAAATGATGTTTGCTACTGATTCCAGATGTAACTCATGCCTCTTCAATGTAGTTTGAAGACTTTTTGTGCCTGCAAATTTCGTCCAGTACATAAGGATTACTTTGCAGGGGGTGGTTTTCGCTCTTCCAGAGATAGAGGACCAGCTTGCAGAGCTGTTTCAACACACCATCAAACCTGTCGATATGATCTCTTCTCCTCCTCTCTAATTTTTCTAACCTATCCCAAGAAGGGTTAGGGTTTTCTCAATGTAACCATCTGAGTTATGCCTAGACTATAAAGGTAATTTTGTACATTTTTCTCTAGATCTTCTCTTTTCTTTTCTCATGCAGAATTCTTATCTCTCTGCATCTGTAAATTTGCCTTGCCTTTTCATCAATAAAATTATTCTTCTTGCATGTATTCTCTTTCTTTCAATTTGTGTAAGTGTTTTACCTTCTTGCTTGAATGCTTTTCTGATTTGTTTTCCTTAGTTGTAGGTGTCAGTGTTATTTTCAACCTTCACTCTACATCTTGGGTGACTGATTAGGATAGAATATTATGCATATATGGAGTAGTTTCATTAATGTTTCATGTAATTAAAGGCAAGGAAGATCATAATTTCAGTCTGGGTGTAAACCCCTTTCCCTCTCTTTCAGTTTCCCTTTCCTCCTTCTCTCTTTTCCTTGTTAGACCATAGATTAGTTTTATCAGTGTTGGGTTGGTCCAACACTTTGCATTCAGATTGAAGTAGAAGTTGTCCTTCTCCAGAGATTCAACCTCACAAAAACACAATGTCCCACACTTGAGAGGTTGATTCAATGTTTCACAAGGTTGGTGGTCAAGCGTGATCACCAGGGATGCAAACTTTTGTGTTAACAGAAACCATGGGCACTTTCTTCTTGTGTTGAGCTCTATAAATATTTATGCTCTTCTTGTATTCTATATGATAAATGAGACATCTTCTAAGAATCTTTTTATGCCAGATATTCTCTAGAATTCTTTGTTGTTTTATGTACTTATA
Organism: Cryptomeria japonica; assembly: GCF_030272615.1. Classification (NCBI taxonomy): domain Eukaryota; kingdom Viridiplantae; phylum Streptophyta; class Pinopsida; order Cupressales; family Cupressaceae; genus Cryptomeria; species Cryptomeria japonica. The sequence continues at coordinate 873,252,049 of NC_081409.1, read as the reverse complement.
AAAAGAATTGTCTCTAGGGGCTGTATTGTAACTGTTGGTTTTTACTAATAATACAATTAATTTTGGCTTTTAGAGTGTGATTTTGTATCAAAAGGGTTTTCCCACATATATTTGGTGTTGTGGTTTTATTTGTTTAAATCTAAATTTTATATGTGTTTATCTAATCTATAACAATTAAGGGTCTATAAGAATTTTTTCATCATCTCTCTTATTTTTTATTAAGAGTTAAATAAGTTTTGAGGGGACCTAAAACCCCTTACAGTAGATTTTGAAGGGACCTGAAACCCTCTGGACTTAGTGAGAACTTAGAACCCCAAAAATGAATGTTTTAGAAAGATGAAGCAAAGTCTAATAATAGCCAATCAATAGCCAGACAACAACAAAAGATGTCAAAGATCTAGCAGAAACATCCACAAGGCCTAAGCCATCAAACAAGAGAGTCTGCTCAAACAAACATGATAATAGGGTTTTTACAAGCTCCGTTAACCTTAAACCTAGGTTTTACAATGCTCCCATAACCTCACCTCTAGTGACCTAAATGAAGCATACAAAACTATAGCATCATTAAATTGCGACTTGTAATTTTGACTGCATTTGAGGTCCTCACCCTAGAAACTGCATTTTAGGTCCTCACCCTAGAAATTGCATTTTAGGTCCTCACCCTAGAAACTGCATTCCGCTACTTAATTGGGACCCCTCTTTGCATCATCATTTCAAATCTTCTCCTATTTCAGCCCCTGCATCACCTTGTGACACTATCCAAGCCCCAAAATAGGGCAGGACAGGGGCATGGTACCCCTGTTCCCCTTGGATAGGGTCATGGTGCCCCTATCCTCCCTCTTTGGGTGGCCCTAAAATGGATCCATCTAGCCCTTGACCCTAATTTTCTCTTCAGAATTTAAATATCTCCTATGTCGGCCTTTACTGGGATGAAAATTAATCCTCCGGTGAAAGTA